>NC_079420.1:10744327-10761827 GCF_026213295.1 Gadus chalcogrammus
TTTTAAAACGGTCAAAGTGTTAGAGACTTAATTACTTTGCAATATCTGTTAACTGCAATCAGCCGTCTGACTTCAGACCAGCACACCTGGTCAGGCTGTTTCAGCCTGACCAGGTGTGCTGTCTGTAGTCAGTTGGATGGTTTCAGTAGACAGGTATCAGGGGACTTCTGTCTGACACCCAGAAGAGGTTCTGTGTGTTCATCTGCATGTCGAGAGCAGCTCTATCGCAAAACAAGGTTTCCATCTCCATCACTTCCCATGTGGAGGCCTTCTGGATGGCCAACACGTGAATACATTCGCCTCGCATGAACATCGCCCTAGAAAAGGCTTGGAACCGGTGTGCTTCAAAAACATGTGAGCACGTGACCACCATCAGTCATAGCGTTGAGGGCTGAAATGCAAGCAATAAAAAACCTCTATAGAGAGCTGGAGTGAAGCACATAAAGCCACGCTCATTCATGTAAATGAATGCTGCCTCACATGAATGTTGAATGTCTCGCACTTAAAAATAGTACTTGGCATTGTGTAGCGTCCGATCCTAGCTATCTTTGTTGTATACGGGGAATGGGTTACCCTAGTGATTGTTAGTGCTTGGCACTAGGTTCTATGAACATACTTACTGTACCCACAGCGATATATTGTTGTTTCTCTTTCTTCTGACAAATGGGCTTACTGTCAGTCACTTTGGATAAAACCCTGAACTTAATGTAAATGTAATGAAGGAGTAATATTGGTAAATAATGTACTGTATAGTAGGATTGATCAGATGAATGATGTATTAATACATGGTACATGGCATTGAGAGTGGAGAGTGAGGGCGTGACCCAGTGGGTGTGGTGAGGTGGGGTCGTTTGAGTCGAAGGTTGAGTGCGAGAGTATCAGCGTGTACTCACCCTCCGTCCCGGTCCCAGTCGTACACCTCCACCTTAATGCTCCTGGAAGAGGAGGAGGGGAGGAGGAGAGGGAGGTAGAGAAAGATGGAGAGGGAGGAGAAGGGAGATGGAGAGGGGCGAGGAGAGGAGAGGGAGGAGGTCGAGAGGAGGGTAGGGGGGGAGAGGGAGTTGGAGGAAGGAGGAGAGGGAGGAGGTTGAGAGGAGGGTAGGGGGGGAGAGGGAGTCGGAGGAAGGAGGAGAGGGAGTTGAAGCAGGAGGGAGGGAGGAGTGGGAGTCGGAGAAAGGAGGAGAGGGAAGAGGAGGTGGAGGAGGTGGAGGAGGAGTCAGGAGAGGGAGTTAAAGCAGTAGGGAGGAGAGGGAGGTGGAGAGGAGAAGGGGAAGTGGAGGATGAGAAGCAGCGAGGAGGCGATGGAGGAGAAGAGGGTGGAGGAGGAGCAGGAGGGGGGGATGTAGAAATCCATTAAAATAAGCAGCATTGAGCGCTTTGAGCCTGAGAGCCTTTGTACCCCACAGAGGAGCTCTGAATGTCACCTTAATGGGATGAAAGCTCCCTGGTTAAGACTGAGCTTTTAGGAGAGCAGAGATTCAGGCCAAGTATTAGACAGTAAACATTAGACCTTTATTTCCAGGGTTTGTATTAACTACAGTATAGAGAGGCTTGGCAGTTTTTAAAACAATATGAGATTATCAACATGAATTCCCAAATATAGATGTACAAATTAATATGTTAATAAGATATAAGACATTATTCATGTGTTCATTGTAAGGTCTGAGCATCTCCAACCTACAGGAATATACTTAAATATAGATGCGTTAACAAATTACACAAAGGGCTTTTTTCAACCAATCGTTTTAACAAAGGCGGGCTCTGTGGCTGAACGGACAGCGGCCCATACCTGTCGTAGTCTCCGTTACACAGTGCTCTCACAGGGATCTTGAAGGCCTGCCACACGGGGTCCAGAGTGTTCTTCACCACCTCCGTCTTATGGGAGATGGTGTAGCTGTGGAGCACACACACACACACACACACACACACACACACACACACACACACACACACACACACACACACACACACACACACACACACACACACACACACACACACACACACACACACAAGCAAACAAACAGAGGCAGGCACACAAACACACACACACACACAGGCAGGCACACACACAGGCAGGCACACACAGACACACAAACACACACCACAAAATTACACAATAGTTAAGTAGCAGTAATAGTTTTTAAGATTTGTATAACTTTTTTATACCAAAGTGCATCCTGGGAGTGAGGAGTATTGTGGTTAACCAGTGGGTCAAACGTGTCCGGAAGGCCAGGAAGCTCTGACTTTTGTCTGTGTTCTCCACAAATTAGCGTTTTGTTTCCATGTCACAACCTCATGCTAATGCTTTGTTAGCCCGAGGCTAAACTTGCCTACGCCACCCCAGCTGCACAGAGAGGACAGTAGTGACATATGTTCAAATCCTCCCGACTTAAGTGCATATCTGGGGGGGGTAGAACGGCCGACAAACACTTTGAACCCTTAACAATGTCCAGAGAGAACAGCCTTCTGTCTGATCTCCGCCACCCCTGGCTGCTCGGAGCAGAGTGGCTCCGCTATTCAGCGCCGCACGGCGGGAGGCCGGCTGCTTACGTCTCCTCTGATCATGAACTCTACTGTACACCGAGCGCTGGGGCCTGCTGCCTCCCTCTGACCCGCCTTGCCTCACACCTTTGCCTCACCCTGCCTCACTCTGCCACGCCCTGCCTCACTCTGCCACTCTCTGCCTCGTTAAGCCTCACTTTGCCTCACTCTGCGTCCCACCACATCTCCCGGTAGCCTCGAGAAACACAAACGTAGGGCTGGGCGATATGGCGTAAAAAAAAATCCCAGATTTTTCCACAAAAAAAAAATTGATTTCCGATTTAAATCGATTTACATAAAAAGTAAAAAGAAATGTAAATATCAAATAAAATATTTCTGTAAACATAAAATATTACTAATGATAAGAGGTAGTTCTGATAAAGTGCCAACATAACATTCAAACTTTCAACTTTCAAACTTTCGTGTTCATAAATATACAGTGTTTTGCAAACGGTAATTACCTTAAAAAAGGGAAGAGTAACAGGAGAAGAATGAGAAAAACACACACGCAGCTCTTTCCTTCACTATTCTGTATTGAATGAGGAAGAGGAATGCGATCCCCCTACTGGAGCCCCGAGGCATTAACAACAGATCGACGAATTACCAAAAGATCAACGAATTATTAAACCACACAGATATATTTCAAATGAATTATGTTCACCTCAGAATAGATTATACTTATATGAATAAATTGTTGTATACAACTTGTCACACTCGCTGCCATGTTTGTGTATCACTTTGGTTAATGCGCGCTCTGTGCGGGGGGAGGGCTGAGCCCATTCCGAACTACGGAATGGGCTCAGCTGAGAGGGAAGCGTTGGCGGATGTTGAAGAGAAAACCGATTTTCATTTAAACAAGTCGACGTGAGCTACACACTCAAGTTAATCGATAATATCTGTTTATCGCCCAGCCCTACACAAACGGCGCCTTTACTGTCATCGCCTCCTTCTTCCTCGTCTTACAATTCAGTTCCGGGGCGTTCTGGAGAGAGAACACTCAGGGTGGACTTACGATCCGTCCTCGTTGCTGCGGTAGAACACCAGGAAGGGGTCCGACTTGCCGAAGAAGTCCTTCTTATCCAGCTTGTTCCCGCAGAATTGCAGCATCACAGACTCCTGGGGACATGAGGAGCAGAACACAAAACGTTCACACATGATACGCTGACTCTCTGGGGACTGGGGAGCAGAACACGACTTTCACACACGATAAGCTCACTCTTGCGGGGACGTGGGGAGCAGAACACGCGACGCTCACACACGATACGCTCACTCTTGTGGGGGCGTGGGGAGCAGAACACACGACGTTCACACACGATACGCTGACTCTCTGGGGCCGTGGGGAGCAGAACACATGAAGTTCACACGATAGGCTGACCACGGGATACTTTGGTACCCCGGTGGAGGACAATGAGGCCGCTCCACTCAACTACCTCAGCTGGACGCCTCGTACCGCCATCGCTAAGAGCAAGCAAAGGTCGATCATGAAAAGTCACAGCTCTTCTCCGCAGCTCTTGGCACCGCAGTGGAACGAGCGCCCTGCCTACGTCAGGACCGCACCTTCTTCTGCAAGAGACTGAAGACTCAATTGTTCAGAGCTCACCTGGGCACCCCCCTTTCATTCTTCTCTAAAGGTGAAATCCTTGTTTCTTTCTGCGGTGTTGCCTGCTGTTCATTTATTCATGCCCCATATGTTATCTTGTGTTTTATGTTCCCGTCTCTCTGTGTGTTATATCAGCACTGTTTGAAATGGAAGTCTCCTTAACCTATCTCCAGACCTTCATAAAGAATGATGAAAAATTTCGAAAATTGTATTCGGCGGCTTTGTTTCCTCCCCCACGAGTCCTGATGAAGCACAGAGCTCATCTCAGCCTCCAGTCATCACATCTGTCGTCTGTTTCATCGGATCCGAGTAATGTCGTAATAATTTTGTTATTAATCCATAAATAAGATAAGATACGATGCTACTTTAATGAACCCGGATTGACGAGTTGAGAAAATACACGTTGACCGACCGGGAATCGAACCCTCGCCGCGGGGGGGAAGGGGGGGTGTGGGCTGTATGCTCGTCACCAGGGCGATAGTGCGTCTGTCACGACGGATCAGTCTTACGGCCGCTGGGTGGATAAGTTATTCAGATCGGAGGCGTTTTCTCTCTTCATTTCATCGTAACATATTCCCCTCGGTGATTGACAAGGATGCCGATTCCAGAGGAAGTGGTCCTGATGGATCCCTGCTGCCACGGCGACGACCACGTCGTCACGGGAACCAACTGAACCACACTCTAATCCGAACTGTCAACCACAATAGTACATCGCCCATCACCACGACGACCGTGATCAGACTAATGGACGAGGCCTCGGTGAAGACCTCCCACGGATGATGTCATTGTCAGGCATCGAATGGGAGGAGTATGATGTCATACACATCCAACAGGAGGACATTCCACTGATGCCATCATGGTTAGTCATCCAATAGGAGGACATCTCATAGATTATGTCACTGTTAGAGATCCAATGGGAGGACATCCCGGAGATGATGTCATGGTTAGAGATCCAATGAGAGGACATCCCAGAGACGATGTCATGGTAAGAGATCCAATGGGAGGTCATCCCCTAGATGACATCAAGGTGAGACAACCAATAGGAACACATCCCCTAGATGACATCATGGTGAGACAACTAATAGGAGGACTTCCCCTGGATGACATCATGGTTAAACAACCAATAGGAGGCCTCTCTTACCCGACAGTTGGTGAGCTCCTCCACTCGGACGATCACCGTCCCACACTTCTTCCCCGGGATTCCACTGGAAGGAAACAGGAAATGAAAAAAACATACAGAAAGTCAATAAAACGACCATTGTTGAACAGAAGGTCTCCAGGAGAGATCGATGAGGGGGCCGGAACGTTTAGCGCCAAGTTAACTTCAGGGTCCAAGTTCTCCTTCCCTCTCTTCTCCTCCCTCCTCTTCTCCTCTCCTTCCCCCTCCTCATCTCTAGCGGGAGGTCAACTTTAGGGTTCAAGTTTCTCAACTTCCACTCCTCTCCTCTCTACCACTCCTCTCCTCCACTCCTCTCCTCCCCTCTCCTCTCTACCACTCCTCTCCTCCCTCTCCTCTCCTCTCTTCCACTCCTCTCCTCCCTCTCCTCTCCTCTCTTCCACTCCTCTCCTCCCTCTCCTCTCTTCCACTCCTCTCCTCTCCTCCACTCCTTCCTATCCTCTCTACCGTTCCTCTCCTCCCTCTCCTCCTCCCTCTAGCGGGAGGTTAACTGTAGTGTTCGATCCCCAGCTGAAAGGTTCTGGTTCTGCTCCTTGACGACCGGTCTGAGGTGGTTCCAGAGGTTCATGAAGTACATCTAATGTGGAGAAAGCATCTCGTCCCTGATGACTCCATGGTGAACTCAACAGACCTTTCCTGGGTTGTCAAACCCGATTACGATCCCAGGCAGAAATTAAAACTATTCTAGTGTGCCTTTGCCAAAGAAACTCTTAAGGTCTAAATGATGAACACACACAAATACACACATGTGCGTGTGTGTGTGATTGTGTGTGTGTACCCCAGTGCTGGAATACCAGTGACATTTCAGTTGCAATGTTTGTTTACATTCTGGGTCGGTGAAGCAAGACATCCAGGCAATAGGGCCAAGGGAGGGGGGAGAGAGGGAGGTAGGGTGGAGGAAGGAAGGATGGGGGGAGATGGGTAGGAAGGAAGGGAGGCTTGCCCTGCTATAAATAGCCTCCATGTACGCCCCGGACCCCAGGCCAGGCACAGCGCAGGGAGAGCCAGCCGAGGAAATGCTCATTTGGGTGAGGAGACAGAGGAGAGGGGAGGGTGGAGAGGGAGGAAAGGGGAAGAGAGGGAAGGAGAGAGAGGAGACAAGAGAGGAGAGGGGAGAAGAGAGAGGAAGCGCCGCCTGTCACCTGAGACGTGACAGGAAGCTCTGAGGCGCCCGGACGCAGTCAGTGAGATTAACAGATCAACACTGAGATCACAGCGCTGAGCCCTCTGTCAGGGGGGGGGGGAAAGAGAGAGAGAGAGAGAGAGAGAGAGAGAGAGAGAGAGAGAGAGGAGAGAGAGAGAGAGAGAGAGAGAGAGAGAGAGAGAGAGAGAGAGAGAGAGAGAGAGAGAGAGAGAGAGAGAGAGAGAGAGAGAGAGAGAGAGAGAGAGAGAGAGAGAGAGAGAGAGACTCTGGGAGTCAGGAGGAGGATGAACGAGTGATGGGGCGAACGAGAACGAAGCGAACGAGGGCAGGTAGGAGGAGAGCCGGAGACGGACTAACAAACTGTTGCCCCAGGAGCCACAGCGGGGCGTCCCGTTAGTGTATATTAACGCAGGTCGGGAACGGCTTTCCAACGCGTTCTCCTCTAATAAGAGGTGCCCTGGGGTGGGGGGGGAGGGAGACGAGGCAGTTCCATCGCAACATTATTGTCCCTCGAAATTAGAATATTCCACCGCGTTGCGTCGGGCTTATTGCTCTGATCTGCGTCGTCAAGGAAACGCGGGATGGATGGTTGTGTTTATCAGTTGTTGTTGTTGATGTTGTCTTTGGAGGAACTGTTAGAACGTAGAGTTGTCCCGTTGTTGAAGACTAACGCAGACCTTTGGCAGGTCATCAAGCAGGACTAGATCTGAACACCGCTGGTCTGACCTCTGACCTCAGGGAGGTTAACTTTGGGGTTTGAGTTGTCCGCCCCTCTCCTCCTCCTCCTCCTCCTCTGTCTCCTCTCTCCTCCCCTCCCTAGCGAGCTCAAGGACCTCCTGAGGAGCACGTCTCGGGTGGAGGAGGTGTAGTAGGTGGAGGAGGTGGCGGAGGAGGAGCTTCACGGCGTGTTGTGTAACCGCTCGCTCCCCACGCGTCGTCTCGTCGCTCCTCAACGCCGCGGTTCCGGACCGCTCAGAGATGAGTTAATCCCGTTTACGACGTTGAGGTCATCGCATTAAAGACGATGAGTTCATCGCATTAAAGATGATGAGGTCATCGCGTTACCGATGATGAGGTCATCGCGTTACCGATGATGAGGTCATCGCGTCTCCTCCCCGTGCTGGGAGAGGAGACGCCTCAGCCGCCGCGAGCAGAGGACCGCTGGAAGGGGATCGCCATCGATAGGAGAGGATTGAGTGGACCTAGGGGACGCACCACACACCAACGCAAACACACACACACACACACACCAACGCACACATACACACACCAACGCAAACACACACACACACCAACGCACGCACAAACACACACACACACACACACAGGCACACAACAACACACAAACACACACCAACGCACGCACAAACACACACCAACGCACGCACACACCAATGCACGCACACACCAACGCACGAACAAACACACACCAACGCACACACACAAGCACACACACACACACACCAACGCACACAAACAAACCAACGCACACACACACACACACACACGCACAAACACACACACACATCAACGCATATAAGCCGACACGTACACACACACTCTATAGACACTATAGAACACTTTACAGTGTCGTAGACACACACACACGGCAACACACAGACACACTATAGAACACTATACAACGTGGCAGACACACACACACACGACAACACATATACACACACGCTATAGATCCAAAGAGACACTTTCGAAGTCACACACACACACACACACACACTATAGACACTAAGGAACACTTTAAACCGCCGCACACACACACACACACACACACACACACACACACACACACACACACACACACACACACACACACACACACACACACACACACACACACACACACACACACACACACACACACACACACACACACACAAAGAGATCATGGTGAATGGGTTCGGGGTCAGGGTGATTGCATAACGCACATTCTTACATCACTTCTCTTGTGTGTGATTTAACCGGACCACCGCGGCCACTTCAGCTACACACACACACACACCCCGACACACGTAACACACCCACCCAGACACACACGTTACACACCCGCCCGACACACATGCTACACAGCCACCCTGGCACACAAGTTAAACACCCACCTTGACACACAAGTTACACACATGTCTTGACATACATGCTACACACCCACCCTAACACACACCTTACACACGCTACACATCCACCCTGACACACACGCTACACAAACATCCTCCTGACACACACACGACACGTTACACACCCAACCTGACACACACTCGTTCCACAGCCACCCTGACACACGTTGCACATTAGTGTACCGGGCCTGGTCCCAGCGGCCAGTGACCCGGCCTCCCGTACTGCTAATGCAGCTCTCTGAAGAGCCGCCGATCCAAACCACTTCACACTCGACCCTGCAGTGGATCGGAGGAACAGAGATCCGGCAGATTGTCGGACGGACAAATTAAGACTCTCTCATGCTCTGTCTCTGAGTCCGAGAGGGAGAAAGAACAAAGAGCCAATCACTATGGTTCACTACTCCTACTGCCACTGGAGGAGGAGCTGGAGCAGGAGGGGGAAGAGAACGAGGAGGAAGAAGAGGAGGAGCAGGAGGGGAGGAAGAGGAAGAGGAGTGGGAGCAGGAGGAAGAGGAGAAGGAGGAGGGGGAGGAAGAGGAAGAGGAAGAATCAGGTGCAGCTAATGATGCTTCAACATCACCAACACCTCCAAGGACCAGAAGCAACGACAACAACAACACCAGGCTCATCAACGGGTCGAGAGAGAGAGAGAGACAAGGCAGAAGCTCGTAGCCAACAGAGGAACAAAGGCTCCACAGGAGCGTTGAGATGTGAGGATTCTGGAGCTAATTAAGGTGGAGGTTCCTCCACCCACCGCTGTCGTCTCTGAAGTTCACCTCTCATTCCCCCGCTGGACCGGAGAGGTGATCACCAGTCAACAGACATCCTCCTCCTCCGCTGTGTGTGTGTGTGTGTGTGTGTGTGTGTGTGTGTGTGTGTGTGTGTGTGTGTGTTCGGTGTGTAATCAGGTACTTACATCAAAGGCTTTTCCAGGCGACTTCCCAGGGAACCGACCACCTCACCCAGAGTACAGAACGCCTGGCCCAGGAAGTCCTACACACACACACACACACACACACATACATACACACGCACGCACGCAGACACACACACACACACACACACACACAGAGGTTGTTAATGAGCTGTTGGTGTTGAAACTGACACGGCGCTCCAGAATGTTACGCTGCATGTTAGCGTGGTTTGAGCTGAGGTCGTTAGTCATGCCCGGTGCAGTGAGGAGGAACGGTGTTCCTCTGATGTATGTCGCCTGTCAGAATCTTCCTGCTGCCTGTCAGGAGGCCCTCATGATAGACGCAGCCTCCACCTCACCAGACGGACGTCCATCTATCAGTGGAGACCGTTGGGGGTATTGCGTTGAGCATCACAACTTAACAAACCATCTCAGAAGAACCGGTTGAGTTTGGGGAATTTAGATGAGAAATGTGATCGGTTTAGATGGGTACTCTGAGTGTAGTTACAACAGCCACACACACAAAATAATGGATGTATCTGAAAAACAATGGTGAAATCTAAATAATTTAATCCTCCAAAGAAAATAAAAAAATAAAGTAAGTTAAACCTCAAATAAACTTTGTTCAGTTGAAATCTGTGATGACTGGCTATCAAAGATGTGGTGAAAATGTCTGTGTTAATGTATATACAAACATACATACATACATACATACATACATACATACATACATACATACATATTACTGTGGCAACCCGCTACCCCAATTTGCCAGGTTCCAGGTACGAATCACGCTTGGTAGTGAGGATTAAAGCCGATCACGGTGTTTATTGCATACATCTAAGGCAATACATTAAACTCGCGGTCTCTAGGGCGCTCTAGCCTCTAGCAGCTCGCGGACCCGAGCGCATCCTTCTCTCTTGGTCCCGTTCCTCCCAAATGTCAGTCCTCGTGCACCTTTTAAAATGGCTCCTCTGCCACCGGCCAGGTGTCCCCCAATCTCACTGATTGGGGAGAGAGTGATGCTCTTCGTCACCACTCAGTGGGTGGCGGCGGTATACGCCGTCAATCACCCCACCTCAGACCCGCCCGGGCCAAGGTTTAAGTGGCGGGATGCCACAATACATCCATACGTACGTACGTACGTACGTACGTACATGCATACATTCGTACATACATACATACATACATACATACATACATACATACATACATACATACATACATATATACATAAATATCTGTTCACCAGTTTGTGTGTTGTGTGTACCAGCGTGTGCATGCATTGTGTGTATCAGTGTGTTTGTTGTGTGTACCAGCGTGTGTGTTGTGTTACAGCGTGTCTGTTGTGTTACAGCGTGTCTGTGTTGTGTTACATTGTGTGTGAGTTTAGTCTGGAGGTGCTTGCTGTGTTACAGAGGGTCTGTGTTGTGTAACAGGGGTGTGTTGAGTCTGTAGGTGCTTGTTGTGTTACAGCGCCTCTGCGTTGTGCTACAGCATGTCTGTGTTGTGTTACATTGTGTGTGTGTGTTCAGTCTGGAGGTGTGTGGGCAGAGGTCTGAGTCAACAGCGACCACAACGATGCCAAACTCTGTGTGTTCCTCGCCTCAAAGTCTGCACTACACTCCGTCTACTAGGGGACAGATCCGAGTGGCTGAGTATGTGTGTTTATGTCCATGTGAGTGTGCAGCACTTGACAAAGAATTGTGTGTATCTGTGTGTGAATGTGTGTGTATCCGTGTGTGTGAGTGTGTGTGTATCCGTGTGTGTGTGTGTGTGTGTGTGTGTGTATGTATAAGTGTATGTATAAGTGTGTGTGTGTGTGTGTGTGTGTGTGTGTGTGTGTGTGTGTGTGTGTGTGTGTGTATGTATAAGTGTATGTATAAGTGTGTGTGTGTGTGTGTGTGTGTGTGTGTGTGTGTGTGTGTGTGTGTGAGAATGTGTGTGTATCCGTGCGTGTGTTTTTGTGTGTGTGTGTGTGTGTGTGGGTGTGTGTGTGTATGGTTATGTGTATGTGTATGGGTGTATGTATAAGTGTATGTATAAGTGTGTGTGTGTGTGTGTGTGTGTGTGTGTGTGTGTGTGTGTGTGTGTGTGTGTGTGTGTGTGTGTCTGTGTGTGTGTGGTCCGGGGGGCAGAAGGCTCTCTGCAGATCTCTTGCCGGTGCTGAGCAGAGCCCCCCCCCCCCCCCCCCCCTTCCCCCCGAGCCAAAGCTCAGACGTGACAAAAAGCATCTCTGGCTGCTCTCCACCGCTGCTAGCTACCTAGCGCTGGGAGCCGCCGCACACAGCCCGCTATGCTAGCAGCCTGCTAGCTCAGCTAACGGCGGGTAGCTATGGTGAGTTCATCTCAAGAAGAGTTCATCTTATCTCAAGAAGAGTTCATCTTGTGAACACTTCTTGCACTCTTTATGCATATGTATTTTTACTACACTTTTGATGTTTTTACTCAGAAGCATCCTGCGTTATTTTTTAATTAATTTATTGAACAATAATTTTTTGGGGGCTCAATTATTTCTAATTTGACCCCCCCATTAGTTTTTTCAGTGCCATGCGGTCATTTTGGTGTTTCACTTTGAGCTCAACCTTATTTATATTGATACTGTCCTTTATATTTTGAGCAGGGCAATTAACACCAAACTGATTAAGGGTCAACGGTTTCCTGATTCTGAATCCCCGCAGCACGACGACATGCAGAGTATCAGACAGGTCAGCCTCTCTGGATTGAACTCCCTTGTCCCCTTTAAGTCATTGCTGCTTGTTCACATCAGCAGCTGCTCGCTCCTCTCGCTGTGGAAGAATACACGCTTATTGTTTAAAAAGCTGTTAAGCATCTTAATTCCATAAGGAAAGACTCCTCGGGCCATGTTTCCAGATGTGTTGTTCCTCTAAGTACGTTGAGGTCCAGATGGCTGCCAACTCCTTATAAAGGACCTTGTTTTTGTTAGTAGATACGTACTATGAAGTGATGTGTTAAGATGATACGTTACTAATGTTTATTATTCATCACTTTAACCAAAGTGACCTACAGTGAGGCAGTGAATACACAGAAGTGTCATTAAGGAGTAGGTAGGGGTGAGACAGTGAATACAGAGACAGGTCATTAAGGAGCGGGTAGGGGTTAGACAGTACAGAGACAGGTCATTAAGGAGCGGGTAGAGGGTGAGACAGTACAGAGACAGGTCATTAAGGAGCGGGTAGGGGTTAGACAGTACAGAGACAGGTCATTAAGGAGCGGGTAGGGGTTAGACAGTACAGAGACAGGTCATTAAGGAGCAGGTAGGGTGAGACAGTACAGAGACAGGTCATTAAGGAGCAGGTAGGGTGAGACAGTTCCTTTCAGCCGAGAATCGGACAGCTCCCAAAACACCCAAACTACTAAAAAGATTCTCAAGCAAATAATGTGAGGAAGCCTATCTCATCGTATGTACGCAGTTATGTATGTTGTACGTCCTGGCACTTAATGTACCCAGTTATTGTATGTTGTACATCCTGGCACTTAATGTACACACTTATTGTATGTTGTACGTGTATCTTTGTTGTATACTAGGAACGATTGTTAGTGTTTGGCACTGTGTTCTATGAACATCCATACTGTACCGACAGTGATAGATTGTTGTTTCTCTTTCTTCTGACAAATGTACTTATTGTTAGTCGATAAAAGCGTCAATGCTGAATGCCCTAAATGTAAATGTACATGGGCATGATGCACATGTTTCTGTGTTTGTTTCGTTCAACTTTGAACAGCTCAAGCGTTGTGCGAGATACGGTTAAGGCGAGGAACGGAACTCAGACAGAACATTACGGTGGTAATTAGGCATCAAAGACTCCTGTACTGACATCGGCTGCTCTCCAACGTACCCTAGCACCACCAACACCTCCACCACCTCCATCAAGAAAGTCCCCGTCGTGGTAGTGTGGTGGAGCTACGTTCCCCGTTGGGTCCCAGAGCGAGTGGTGGATATAAACATCAAGGCTTGATCGTATCTCGGGTAAGAGGACCCTGGCCCCCGTGCGTTCCCCCTTAGTGCAGCAGTGATGAACAATCAGTCGGTGTAAATGCGGAGAGGAGAGAGGAGACTTACGTGCTTCGAGAGCTTCTCACTCTTGCAGTCCAAGTCGTAGCTGCCGAGACGGAGGAAGAGACAGAAAATTACTGCATTAGTGACGGACAAAGGATTGAGGAGGTGGGAATTCTGAGGGCACTTATTCACAAGTAGGGAGGCTGGGAGGGAAACCACTTCCCTCAAGATGGGCGGCTACAATATATTTTAGAGGCCGATTCCTACTTAATACTCTACGCGGTTTAGTTGTTTTGAGTGATGAGCGGCCTGCAAAGTAATTTGGATTGGTAACAGTGTTGCCAGATTGGGCCAGATTTCCAGATTGGGACCGAAATCGGTCCCAATCCGGCAGTACTGATTCGTAAATAGGTCATTATAATCAAATGTAAATGATGTACTGCGTTTTAATGAAAGAAGAGTTGGTTAACATGGTAACCCGCACCTTGGATCACACACGTTTTGACACTGTCTCTTTTCAAGCATTTCGTTGACAACACCATCGACGATGTTACAACACCTGTATCAAACACACACAAGCTATGTGGCAGATTAGCACTACATTTTCCTAATATAACACCTAAACAATATGTGCACACGCAGGCAGGCACTCAGGCAACGGACGCATACGCACACGCACACACGTCACACACACACACACACACGCACACAAAGGCATTTGTTAGTTGACTGAAGATAGTTTTAAATATGCTATACATTTGGTAAGTGTTTACTATCTAGTGGTTGTGAAGGTGCTCTGATCCTAAGCAGCTTCAGAGAACACAGATACACCTGGGTCTCCGCTCAAACATTTGTACATCATCCAATTCTGACTGTTTACCTCGTTAGTTCTCAGCCTCACTTGTAAGGCACTTTGGAGAAAAGTGTCTGCTAAATAACTCAGCGTGAAGGAAGGAGCAGTCAGGGGCTAGGCAGCATCTCCTCCTAGAGTCATTTAGCAGACTCAATGTAGGGGCTAGGCAGTATCTTCATCAACATGGAGTCATTTAGCAGACTTAATGTAGGGGCTAGGCAGTATCTTCATCAACATGGAGTCATTTAGCAGACTTAATGTAGGGGCTAGGCAGCATGTATTCATTTATCAGACTCGGTGTAGAGGCTAGGGGAAGCATCATCAGCATGGTAAATAGAGCTAGAGTCCATAAGCTACATGCTACAGTCCATATGTAAACAGAGCTAGTCTACTTTACTATTATAGTTTTTGACAGAGATGATCCTCTTCACCCCCCTTCCCAACTCCCTGCTGTATCTCACTGCACACAATGCGTGTGTGTGTGTGTGTGTGTGTGTGTGTGTGAGTGTAGCAGGGTTCAGCGCTGCCGTTACGCAACCTGCCGACGGCACGCGGCACAGGTGCGCCTCATCGCGCGCTCTACCCCTGCTCGCCCATGATGTCACCAAAATACCCATGAATCATTCACTTAAAAGAGAGAGAGAGAGAGAGAGAGAGAGAGAGAGAGAGAGAGAGAGAGAGAGAGAGAGAGAGAGAGAGAGAGAGAGAGAGAGAGAGAGAGAGAGAGAGAGAGAGAGAGAAAGAGAGTGAGAGAGAGAGAGTGAGAGAGAGAGAGTGAGAGAGTGAGAAAGAAAGAGAGAGTGAGAAAGAGAGGGAGTGTGACCAACAGATAGGGTGAGAAACAATGGCGTGAGCGGGGAGGAAGAGGCAGAGTGAGCGTGGTGTGAGAGCGTGTAAAGCCTCTGTGCTCGGTGTGTTAGAAGAACGCGCTCACCCATGCAGACAAACACACACTTGGGAGAAGTTCACACCACAGATGAGCTTGTAATGCCAACCTTTTATGTGTGTGTGTGAGTGTGAGTGCGAGTGTGTGTGTTTGTGTGTGAGTTAGTTGGCGTGCAAGCGAGCGATGGTATGTGTGAGTGTGAGTAATGAGTGAGCGGGCAAATGTATGTGTGACTGAGTGACTGAGTGAGTGAGCGATGGGTGAGTGAGGGAGTGTGTGTGTGTGTGTGTGTGTGTGTGTGTGTGTGTGTGTGTGTGTGTGTGTGTGTGTGTGTGTGTGTGTGGTGTGTGTGTGTGTGTGTGTGTGTGTGTGTGTGTGTGTGTGTGTGTGTGTGTGTGTGTGTGTGTGTGTGTGAGTGAGCAAGTAGGCAAGCGTGTGTGTGAGTGTACTTGGGTGCGTGTGCATTACAGTAATTAATCGATGATTGATTCGGCTGTACATCAGCTCTGTGTGTATTTCTCCCGGGCCCTTCCTAGAGAAGGGATTCGGGGCCCTGAAGAGTCCAGCAGCAGCGCACGACCAGCAGCAGCGCAGATAAACCCAGTGAGAGGGTGAGGCATCACTAACATGCTCACCACCGCCTATTACAAACCCGATCCCAGAGACCGGGAGCAGGCAGACAGACGACGGCTGAGCTCCGCGCCTCCCAACCTCTTCACACAAACCTATAAAAAGACCTCCTCCACGCGGTACTCAGATGGAGTACTTATCCCGCGCCCGGGCCAATCAGCTCTGACCCTCTGAACCGGGGGATCGCTGGCGTCTGCCGGCAGCGAGCGCCGCCGCCGGGCGATAAACGCTCTCTCTCCCCTGACCCCTGGTGTCTGCGGCGGCTTCAAGGGGACCGCTCTCTGGGGCTGAGCGGAGCCGATGATTTGAGGTTTTGAGACGAAGGGTTTCAAACCTTGGAGGGTGTGTGGTCACGGAGACGTCTGAGAGGAGATCTCATCCCCAACGCCGCGCAGATTGGTTCGCTCTTACACACTGGCGCCCCCCCCCCCCCCCCCCCCCCCCCATCGAGTCCATGTTCAAATAGGAGCGATGTTTTATGGATGTGACATTTGATATCCTACACGTTGGCATAATGTGAATATTAATAGGAAGCACGCAGATTTTTAATCATTTCCGCCCATTTAGATAGCGCTCCATATTTAAACGAATAAATGCAAATATATGCAAAGCATTTCCTCCCCCCTATTAAAGGTAATCAGAGGATTCATCAAGACCCTGGCCAATTGATTCCCATTTAAATATAATCCAGCCATCGCTGAGCCCCTCAGAGCCTCCAGCCTCCTTCATCCTCCTGTCGTCTGTGGAGTTCCCTGCAGACACACCTAGCAGGAGAGCTAGCAGGAGCGCTAGCAGGAGAGCTAGCTCACACAGCTAGCAGGAGAGCTAGCACGAGAGCTAGCACACACACCAAGCAAGAGAGCTAATAGCAGAGCTAGCACACACACCTAGCAGGAGGGATAGCACACACACCTAGCAGGACAGCTAGCAGGAGAGCTAGCACACACACCTAGCAGGAGTGCTAGCACACAGAGCTAGCAGGAGATCTAGCACGCAGACCTAGCAGGAGAGATAGCACACACACATAGCAGGAGAGCTAGCAGGAGAGCTAGCACACAGAGCTAGCAGGAGATCTAGCACACAGACCGAGCAGAAAAGCTAGCTGGAGAGCTAGCATATAGAGCTATAAGGAGACCTAGCAGGATAGCTAGCAGGAGAGCTAGCAGGAAAGCAAGTAGGAGACCTAGCAGGAGAGCTAGCACATTAACCAAGCAGGAGAGCTAGCAGAGGACCTGGCACACAGAGCTAGCAGGAGACCTAGCACACAGAGCTAGCACACAGATAGCAGGAGAGCTGCTAGGTCGGAGCTGCTTCCATCCACACACACCGTAGCGTTAATCTATAAGTGTCCAAAACCTTTCTCATAAAATGGGTTTGGGTTCATAGGCTCTTTAAAAGGGGAATAAAACCCGGATAACTCAGCTGAAACCCGTTCTGTTTAAGGCTCTGAAATGCTGACAAACGTTTGGACCGCGCCCCTCACACCTGCTCCTCTAAAAACACGCTGGCGTTTCCTCCAACACTGCGGTTCCGCCTCCGACGGCATGTTTAGCTCTCCTGGGAGGAAGCTCAGAGATTCAGGGTGTGGGGGTTGGTGTCT
>NC_079420.1:10766827-10851827 GCF_026213295.1 Gadus chalcogrammus
TCTCCTGCTCCTCCTCCTCCTCCTCTAGCTCCTCTCCCCTCAGACCCCCTCCTCCCCTCTCCTCCTGTTCCTCGTCCTCTACCTACTCCCCCTCTGCTACTCCTCGTCCTCTACCTACTCCCCCTCTCCTCTCCTCCTGCTCCTCCTCTACCTTCTCCCCTCAGACGCTCTCCTCTCCTGGTCCTCCTCTACCTCCCCTTCTCCTGCTCCTCCTCCTCTAGCTCCTCTCCCCTCAGACCCCCTCCTCCCCTCTCCTGCTCCTCGTCCTCTACCTACTCCCCCTCTCCTGCTCCTCGTCCTCTACCTACTCCCCCTCTCCTGCTCCTCGTCCTCTACCTACTCCCCCTCTCCTGCTCCTCGTCCTCTACCTACTCCCCCTCTCCTGCTCCTCGTCCTCTACCTACTCCCCCTCTCCTGCTCCTCGTCCTCTACCTACTCCCCCTCTCCTGCTCCTCGTCCTCTACCTACTCCCCCTCTCCTGCTCCTCGTCCTCTACCTACTCCCCCTCTCCTGCTCCTCGTCCTCTACCTACTCACCCTCTCCTGCTCCTCGTCCTCTACCTACTCCCCCTCTCCTGCTCCTCGTCCTCTAACTCCTCGTCCTCTACCTCAAGTCCTTTGTATGTTCTGCTCCACTGACCAGGGGATCCATTGATCGCCCCGGGTCACCGTGGAGACGATCGGCTCTTTTTATTTTGCTATTGATGCTCCTTAACATTAAAGCTGCAGTAGGTAGTATTCGAAAGTTGTAAAAAGGAAGACAGGATAAACATAAACGACAGGATAAACATGCTCCTTCCCTCTGTTTCCCGCCAGTGAGAAGCGTTGCATTTCACGCCCCACTGATTGGCAAAAGGGAGGGATTCCCCTGACCAATAAGGGAAGAGTTGCCCCGATTGGTGAAAGATGAGCCGGGAACGGTCTACAGTTGAGAAGGTCTCGGACTCTCATACAGAGGCCGGCGCAGTCGACCAGACCGGATCTCCTCACAGAGCATTTCACTCACTAACAGCCGGCAGATGGCTCGGGTGTTTCTAACTAATTACACTGAAATAAAAGAGCTCCTGAATCTCACCTACAGCCCCTTTAACGCTGCCTCTCTCCAGGAGCCAGAGAGGGACCCTGGACGTTGGTGGACCTCTACTGATTCACCCACAGAGAGCAGCGTGTCTTTCGGCGTACATTGTGTGCATGCAATTATGTTGCATATTGTATAATATGTGCAGCCACGAAGGCTTACACACACACACACACACACACACACACACACACACACACACACACACACACACACACACACACACACACACACACACACACACACACACACACACACACACACACACACACACACACAGTACAACCGCAAACACTATTGCGGTTGTACTGTAAAGCTGTAATTGTTTGTGTTTGTTGGCTGTTGTAAACAGGCTGTATGCGCTCACAATAGCAGTCAAGTACAAACAGCTCTGGAGTACAGAGATAAACCAAGATGGCTGCAGCATTTTCATGTTTGCATGTGTGCGTACATTGGTGTGTGTGTGTGGGGGGGCGTGTGGGTGTGTGTGTGAAGGTGTGTGTGTGTATGCGAATGAGTAAGTGTGCGTTTGCTTGTGTCTGTGCATGCGTGATGCGAGGGTGTGTGTGTGTGTGTGTGTCTGCGCGCTTCGTGAGCGCGCTCGTACGTGTGTGTACATGCATGTGTGTGCGTGTGTGTAATTGTGTCTGTTTAAATGCGTGTGTGTTTGTAATTGCATGTATGTGGGGGTATTGTGGGGGTATTGTGGGGGCATGCGTGCGTGTTCATGCTTGGAGAGCGACTTGCTTACTTGGATCTGACTTGGAGAAGGTGTCTCGGTCCAGCAGGTTTCTGCAACACAACAGAAAGACGTTGACAACAGCTGTCAAATACAGAGACTATTAAAGCTGAACAATCTGTCTTTCCCCTGAGGAGCATTCAGCCGATCTCCTCTTCTGCCTCCCATCTTCTTACTACTCCATCCCATCATTCATGGGGCAACTCGAAGACGACTTCAAAGCTCAGCTTTTAGTCGAGCTCATTCATATTTAAAGCACCTTGGGGAAAGAATCAGCAGGAGGTAGGGGTTAGGAGGAGGAGGAGGAGGAGGAGAGAGAAGAGGAGGAGGAGAAAAAGGAGGAGGTTGCAGCAGCAACAGCGAAGGACGCCATGAAATGTAAATGCCGTTCCCATTGGGTCATCCCCTCCACTGTTGGGAGGTCTTCCACGTGCCGGACGGTGGTGCTGAGGCTGAGCAGATGCTCCGTGCCTGGCTGTTACCACGGCAGCACAGCCACATACAGGATACACAGAGCGGGCTACAGCCACACGATCAGAACAACACGGAATGGGAATGAGGACAGAGAGAGACCAGGAATACCAGAGAGAGACCAGGAATACCAGAGAGAGAACCAGAGAGAGGGACACAGAGAGCGACCAGAAAGAGACAAGGAGACAGATAGAGGCCAAGAGAAAGGGAGACAGAGAGAGACCGTGAAGAGAGAGACAGAGCTAGAGACCGAGAGAGGGAGAAAGAGAGAGACCGGAAAGGGATACAGACTGAGAGAGACCCAGAGACAGGGAGACAGAGAGAGACAGGAAAGAGAGGGACACAGAGAGAAACCGGGAAGAGAAAGAGACAGAAACTAAAAGAGAGAGAGAGACAAAAACTAAAAGAGAGAGGGCTAGAGCGCCAGCAATAGAGACAGTCAATGAAAAGACAGACGGAGAGACACACGCACACGCAGCCAAAGCACCCAGCAGGATGTTCCGGTCGGAGGGAGACCCAGAGCTTTACGTCAGCGGGTGTAGGCCGTGGCGTGCACGGAGGAGCACGCCCTAGTCTGAGCACGCTCGGTTGGCCGCGCGCTCCCAGCAGTCCGGCGGTGTGGGGTGACGTCAGCCCCCCCGCTCCACTGCTACCACTTCTCATCACAACCCGGGGCGCTCCCTCACGTGACTCCAGGAGTCAGGCCAGGAACCCGGGGAACCGGGAGCACGTCGGAAGAACGCCGCTGAGTGCTCCCATCTTATTTTATATCTCCACCCACTCCTCTCCTCTCCTCCTGCTCCTCCTTTACCTACTCCTCTCCTCCTCTTCCTCCTCTACCTACTCTCCTCTCAGACGCTCTGCTCTCCTCCTCTTCCTCCTCTACCTACTCACCTCTTCTGTAGGGCTTGGTCCTTTACAAGCCTTACCAGGTGTAGGGCTTCTTGAGGTACATTAAGGACCAGCAGCTGGTTGCACCAGCAGAACGTAAGGTCCAACTTAGGCTACGTTGAACGTAAATCACCCAAACGTTCGACTTTACACTCTACTAAAAAAATAGCAGTTGCACCAAGCAGATAGTTTCAACGTAACACTAAGTTATAACTTATCTTTTACACCTCCCCTCTAGCTGGTGTAAGTTCCATACTAACGATAAAGAACCGTTAAAAGAAAAAAAGGTAAAAAGATTTCAACACTAACGCAGGGTAAAGATGGCTATTCGTTTTGAGCAATGGGAAGAGGAGTTTCAATGCGATTTGCGCCGGGAACGGATTGTCCGTGACCGTATCGATCCATTTCTTTATTATGATGATGTTGAATTATATGCACGATTTCGGTTTTGCCGGGCGGAATATTATATTTATTTATTTATTATAAAATCCGCCATCAAATAGCTTAACCTCACGCCTATACCGTCCAAGCAAATTTTAGAGAATAAATGACTGAAACTGTTTTGTTTGCCCTCTCATTTGGGTGTTAACGCGTCTTCACTCGGGTAAGGTGGACACTTGCCGGTATTTCCTGTTTACATTGTTATCTGTCAATGATTGGCTTGAAATTATCTAAACGTCATTAAAAGCGACACTAGTACCGTTTACGCACTACCAGTAACGTTACAACTTAAGTTATGGTGGTGCAACCAAAATTTAGAACACCTTTAGTTTGACACTAGCTACGTCGAGCGTAGGGTTACGGCGGACTTTACACCCGAACTTACGATCGGCTTTACGTTCTGCTGGTGCAACCGACTGCAGGTGTAGGGCTTCTTGAGGTACAATAAGGACCAGGTGTAGGGCTTCTTGAGGTACATTAAGGACCAGGTGTAGGGCTTCTTGAGGTACAATAAGGACCAGGTGTAGGGCTTCTTGAGGTACATTAAGGACCAGGTGTAGGGCTTCTTGAGGTACATTAAGGACCAGGTGTAGGGCTTCTTGAGGTACATTAAGGACCAGGTGTAGGGCTTCTTGAGGTACATTAAGGACCAGGTGTAGGGCTTCTTGCTTAAGGGGGCTTGAAGGTAGACTGACTGCGGACATTGGGGTTTGAACCCGGAACCTTTCTGAGAGGAGAGGACTCCCCCGTTCTCCTCCTCATCGGGAGGAGGTACGTCTGTTACGGGAACGACACGAGGAACACACCAACAGGACTCCAGCTGCATGCTAGGACTACCACCTCGTCGGACCCCAGAGCCTCAGACTACATCATCCACACCTACTACTAGGAGATCCTAGGACCACCACCTCGTCAGACCCCAGAGCCTCAGACTACATCATCCACACCTACTACTAGGAGATCCTAGGACCACCACCTCGTCGGACCCCAGAGCCTCAGACTACATCATCCACACCTTCTCCTAGGAGATCCTAGGACCTCCACCTCGTCGGACCCCAGAGCCTCAGACTACATCATCCACACCTTCTCCTATGTGCTCTCTGAAGACAAACGTTGAACATGAGACGGAAAAATAAGATGGAATATTCCGAGCTTCAACACGACATCGGTCTGCGGTGTCGTAACTCTGGACTACTCGCTCAGAATCTCTGGATAGAGATGCAGACGAGTTGTCTTTCAAATGCAGACAAAACAGGTTTGTAATTTTTAAGATCAAAGATTTACAAATGACACGAGTGGGACATCAAACACAGTATTACATCAAACATCAACTCAGGACAAAATCCCCCTAAATACCAAAACACATCAAAGCATCGCTAGATGTGGAATACGTCCTTAGAAAGAGAGCGAGTGAATGACTGCTTGTGTGCAAATGTATTTGTTTATGCATGTGTGTGCGTGCGTGTGCATGCATGCTTGGGTGGAAATGGATGTGTCTGTGCGTGTGCATGTGTGTGTGTTCATGCGAATGCTTTACTAGTTGTAAACTTGTTTTACCCTATACTAGCAGTAAACAGGCTGGGGTATTTCCTATACTAGCTGAGAACCGGGGAGGAGAGAGAGGGAGAGGAAGGAGAAGGGGGAGACCAAATGATGGAAGCCCGATTGATTCGTGAGAAGAGGGGAGAGAGAACCGGGAGAGGGAGAACAGTCAACGACAAGCAGCATCCCTGCTCTGAGTGTATGTGTGTGTGTGTGTGTGTGTGTGTGTGTGTCTCTCTGATTCATGTTTACCTGAGGGCATCCAGCTGCCCCCGCATGGTCGTTCAAGACAGCTCAACTCTTTAAGAAGCCTCCCTCCTCTCCCCTCTCCTCCATCCTACCTCTCCCGCCTCCACTCTCCTCTTCTCCATCTTACCTCTCCTTCCTCCTCTCCCCTCCCCTCTCTCCCCCTTTCTCTCCCATCCCATCCCTTCTCTCTCTCCCTCTCCCCTGTCTCTCCTTCCCCCCTCCCCTCTCCTCCCCCTCCTCCCCTCTCTCTCCGTCCCCGCTCTCCTCCCTTCTCTCCCCCGCCCATCTCCCCTTCCCCCCTCCTCCCCTCTCCTCCCCCCTTCTCGCTTCAATCCCCTCTCTTCTCTCTCCTTTCTCTCTCCCTCCCTCACCTCCCCCTCCCCCATCCCTCCCCCGCCCTCCCCCTGTATGGGCAGACCCAGTGCGCTCTGGGTGGTTTTCCTCCAGAGTTGTTCATCAAACATTCAGGACAACGGCTCCACTTCAACACCGGAATCACATTTGAAATCCTTCACGTTACATCACAGCCACCAAGACACACACGCACTCACACATACAACACACTCACACACACGCATGCACACACACGTGCACACACACAAGAGGCTTAGGTATTTTAACATATGGCATTAGGCTTAGCTAGAACTTCTGAAATGAGAGTTTCTTTTATGTTGGAATGGATAAAAGACCATTCATCTCCCGCAACTGCAAATCCTTCCGAGTCAGAAGGGGACCCTGTAGCACAATGGACCTCTGACCTCTACAACGGCCGTTTATTGAAGAGGCATCGCTGTGATTGGCAAGTTCTCCGGCAATCGATTAGACGCAGACAAAAGCCAGAACCTCTCAGAGTGTGATGCTTGTGGCCACAAGGCAGAGGGCACGAAAAGGGTTTTATTTAGAAGTGAGAGCTGCTAAGTGTTAGCTGTTTTCTGCATTATTCAGCTGCCAGTGTTGTTCATCCATTATTCAGTGACGCTTTTTCTGGGTACTTTTTTTCTTTTACAGCTTTTTCCCGAATTCTCCGAGATGCAGATCAGCCCTGCGTTGCTTAGCGTCAAAAACATTAGAAGGAAAAACTGACATTTGTGTCAAGGCGTGAAAATCTCTCTAAGTGTCACTTTTTGTCCCCGTATTGTGTGTGTGCGAGAACGTAAATACAGTTTTAAATGGCCGCCCCCGCGAGCGACCGCCCAACGCTAGCCTAGCGTCTCCACGCCGCAGCGGGAATACCACACCTTTAATTAGGCCCGACCAGTGCTCCACAAACTCATTAACAGAACCGCTCTCCGTGACCCCCACCGGGCCCCCCTCAACAGGCCGGCGCCCCCCCCCCCCCCCCCCCCCCCAGGCTGTTGCCGTGGTAACACTCAAGAGAGGCGACCTGTGGGTACCTGCAGACTGATTCTGGAAGGATCCTTCTCGTTTGAATTAACTGCTATTAACTGCTATTTGAATCCTTTTTTAAACATACTACGAGGTACAGGTAAACATTACACCTTACTTGATTTTAGTGTCTTTAGCTTTGCCTAAGTAGGATCTCCTTGCTGCAGCGGGTTCATTGTAAGCGGTGAAATAAAGGTGATGAGACATAACTACTGTAGTGCGATTTATCCGTCTCGTCAGGGACAAAATAATAACATCAGAACTAACGTGAATTAGTCAAAATATGCGTAATAATCAGCAACGATAACCGAACCTGTGTAGAAACAGACTTGATCAAGGTCCTTCTCACACTCAAACCAAAGCTTTTACAATAGGAAGTTCTGCCAGACAAATCCTCCACAATAAAAGCCCCGGCCAGACCTGGCCTCAGTGAACGCCACGAATAGCAGGGGTTGACACGGCGATGTGCTCCATCCACAAGTGCACCACCGCCCTCCTCAGCACCATGTCAACGGACAGATCCCACCCCCCTCCAGGAGAGGGGTGTCTCACCCCTCACACATCGACCAGCAGGTCTGTGTTCAATACCCACACAGGACATTGCCCGGCCCCACAAGGAAACCCTTCCTGTCTGCTTTCAAGCTTAAAGGTTACACCTCTCTCTCTCTCTCTCCCTCTCCCACTCCCTCTCCCTCTCTCTCTCTCTCTCTCTCTCAAAGTGTCAAGCTCAAACTGTGTGTGCTTGTTTGTGTGTATACATAGTACATGTTGTGTGTGTGTGTTTATATACACATTAGGGCTGGGTATTGCCAGGTACCTCATAATTTAATTCAATTCGATTCTTTAGGTTTTCATTCGATTCAATATCGAATCGATTCGATATTGATCCAATTGCTTCGATATCGATTCCATAATACGTGCAGATGACAAAAATACCTAAATATTAGGGCTGCTCGATTATGGGAAAAATCATAATCACGATTATTTAGGTCAATATTGAAATCACGATTATTCAAACGATTATCTTTGAGTCTGAAAACGTGTTGTATTTATTCACCATGTCTCTTCCAAAAAAAACGTTGTAACTGAGAACTTTGAAATTACGCCTTAAGAAAATACACAAAATGGTCAAAAAGAAAATGTTCCAATCTAAAATGATATACAGATATGTGTCCAGCTGTTCTGACCTTTCTATAAATCATAAAAAAATAATAAAAAAATATAAAAATAATAATTAACAAAAAATCGGATAACTCGATTATGTTAATTTTCTGATCGTTTGACGCTAAAATCGTAATCGCGATCAAAATTCGATTAATCGCCCAGCCCTACTAAATATTATTTAGAATTAACCATTTTATAATGAATTAACCATGCTTTAACTAGCAAAAAGGGAATACCCCATTGTATAGTATTGTTCCTGAGCTAAACTTGCAGCATAAAAGTAATAATCATAACATGGACAAATGTACACAAATGTATGGCATGTACATTTAGGCATACTCTGAATCGAAAATTCTGAATCGAAATTGAATCGAGAACAAATTAATTGCAGTGCATTCATTGATGAATCAATCTTTTTACCCAGCCCTAATACACATGGTGCGTGTCGAACCCCAGTGAAACGGAAGAGTGTATGTGTGTGTGTGTGTGTGTGTCCGTGCGTGTGCTATCGAGAGCGCGAGAGAAAGAGAGCGAGAAGGAGAGAGAGTAACAGTGAGAAGGAGAGAGAGCGAGAGCGAGAGTGAGAACGAAAGAGAGAGAGAGCGAGAGAGCAAGAGAGAGCAGGGCTGTGGAGCAGCTCAGACGTCCACAGTGTGGTCATCATCAAGTCACTGGGTGTATATTTAGGAAAGGGAATCCCAGCCTTCCCTGTCTGCCTACACACACACACACACACACACGCAGGAACCACAAGCACACACATGCCTATTTTAGCTTCTAACGGTCCAAGCTTCCTCATCAGATTTGATTCTTAAAGAACTACTGTAAGAATTATATTTTTAGATATCTATAATTAGAATTACTGGTGCTGATCTGCCGCGACCACTCAGAGACAAGGACTGCCGCCACACACATATACACACACGCAAACACACACACACACACACACACACACACACACACACACACACACACGCACACTTATACACCACACACCATATCACCGTGTCTTCACACACTGGAAACAGACTTTGAGCCACAAAAGAAGAATTACTGTAAAGTGTAAAGATAATCGATGGAGTTCTCCGATATCTACCCTGCTGGTGACTGGACACAGTGGGGCCGTAGTGGGGGACTGGAACCCACGACCGCTTCAGAGAGTCGCTGAGATGGGGCCAATGGAGGGGGGGGGGGGGCTGAGTGCTACTGGGTTCCATTATGAGGCTGATTATAGCACCGGTCCCGGTTCGATTATCCTTTGTGTTCAATCTTCTTAAGCAGCAGACACTAAGAGCGGCGGAGCGGCGGGTCGGTGGGTCGCTGCCCGGGGAGGAGGGGATCAATCCCTGGCTTCATAAAGGACCAATCAGTGGTTGCTTCAAAAGGAGGCGCTATTAATAGAGGCTGCTCCTGGAGGCTGTTCAGATGCACAGGGTACACATCTAACACAGGGAACAGCTCATCACAGGGAACAGCTCATCACAGGGAACAGCTCATCTAACACAGGGAACAGCTCATCACAGGGAACAGCTCATCACAGGGAACAGCTCATCACAGGGAACAGCTCATCTATCACAGGGAACAGCTCATCACAGGGAACAGCTCATCACAGGGAACAGCTCATCTAACAGAGGGAACAGCTCATCACAGGGAACAGCTCATCACAGGGAACAGCTCATCTAATACAGGGAACAGCTCATCTAACACAGGGAACAGCTCATCACAGGGAACAGCTCATCACAGGGAACAGCTCATCTAACACAGGGAACAGCTCATCTAAGACAGGGAACAGCTCATCTAAGACAGGGAACAGCTCATCACAGGGAACAGCTCATCACAGGGAACAGCTCATCTATCACAAGGAACAGCTCATCTATCACAGGGAACAGCTCATCTATCACAGAAAACAGCTCAACACAGGGAACAGCTCATCACAGGGAACAGCTCATCACAGGGAACAGCTCATCTAACAGAGGGAACGGATCATCCTGACGAAGGGAACAGCTCATCCCACACAGGGAACGGCTCATCTAACAGGGAACAGCTCATCTAACACAGGGAAAATTATGGCCAGCATCTTTAGGAATGTGGCTTTGAAAGGACTGAGGACGTAACAGGGGACTCTCTCCCCAGAGGCCAGGTCACGGGTTCATAAAATATACACACGACGGATCAATTGAGAAAAAAAAACGGTAATCAAGGCAGGCAACGGTTGGACAGAATCCCGATAGGTTTACAAACACAACACAGAGGAACCGTCTCAAAACAACCGTCAGTTAGAGACATGAGGTGGACCGCCGTCGGGTCTGGACCCCTTATCGGAGCAACTCTGCTACGGCCGGGGTTCCATAGACCCCTGGCCCCCCGTCGGGTCGGTTCCTCTACCGGAGCTGTCCTACGGGGGTCCATCAACCACTCTGGACAGCTCAGGCTATACGGAGCGAACTTTGGATTATCCCGTTCCTCCACCGAGCAGTCCATCACCGGAACACACACACACACACACACACACACACACACACACACCCACACACACACACACACACACACACACACACACACACACACACACACACACACACACAAGAGGTCACCCACCTGCACGACACGGTCAGCTCCACTTTGGTGGCCGGGATGGCGGCGGTGAAGGGGTCGAAGTCCCCGATGCACGCCATGTTCACGCAGCTCCTCGTCCTGGAAACGAATCCCTGCGCACGCCCTTCCCGCTTCCCGGGGACACGAGCGGAACGTAAACGATGCAATGGAACGCTTCGAGAGGAGGCGCGAGCCGTGACTGCGCGAGGGGACACGAACGGCAAGACGACGTCGCATCTGCGCGCGGTCAGCCTCGCGCTTTCAAGATGCCGCTCCGCGCGTGTCGTGGATTGGCTGCCTGGTAGCGCGAGTAGAGGGCGGGAAAAGACACGTGGTTCGTGGCGGGGGGGGGGGGGGTGTATGTGTATGTCGTGTGTATGTATGTATGGGTGAATATATGTATTTACTATGTATGTATGTGTGTGTGTTTGTAAGTATGCATGTATGTATCTGTATTGTGCTGGTGTGGTTGCGTGTGCGCGTGCGTGCTTGTGAACTATAATACATTAATCACTGACAGTGACAGGTGATTTCACGCCGGCTCTGGTGCAGCACCTGACCGGGGACGGACGGTGACGGACCACCTGGCCGGCACACCTGGGGTCCTTCTCCGGGAGGCTATGATTACAAACCCCGACGTCAACATGGATCATTCGGAGGCAGAAGTGCATCTTGCGTTTGGAGGAAACATGGTGCCCTACCACATTCAGGAACATTCATTCAGTCCGAATTCACCGTCACCGCCAATAATAATAATAATCACCTTGGATGTAGGTTATTATTATTGATCTGCTTTTTCACCTATTCCTTATCCCACCACCTCATGTGGTCACCTATTACTGTTTATTTTCAAGCTTCAAAAAATGAGAGGTCGTCGACCTGACCTGTCATTTTCTCCGCCTGAGCCCGTTAAAGCTGTGTTCCCGACGGCCTAACACTGCCCACCACTGCCCCCATGTGGCCATTCTGCCACACGTCAATAAAAAAAAAAAAAAAATAAAAAGGTTTTTCGTATTATTGTGTAGAATTTGAGCGATTTCGAGACCGACAATGTGGCCAGCCATATACACAATACATAAATATCATAATTTATAGCAAAACTGATAAGTCACTCCAAAATAACATTTTAGCGTTGTTATTGACAGTATTGTAATGAGGACAAGATATGACCGTGATTGGAGTCCGATAATCACAGATCCGTCCCGATTAAGGAGTCGAGGAGTCGGACTCAAAGACCAACGCAACAGTTTTTGACAGATGACATTTTATTAACCTTGCATCTGACATTAGAATCACTACGAGTCCGCCATCTTCAAACAACTACTAAAACTGGAGAAAGTGGGAGGGGGAGAAACGTCCAGTGTGAGAGAATACAGCGGCTGAACGGAAACACACTCAAGATGGCCGCCCAACCGGCGAATCCGTCTGTAAGACTGTTGAAGTAAGGCTGAAGTCTTCCTTCGGGTCCTCTTTGGGTGTGGGGGGGGGGGGTACGTTACCACACAATCAGGCTGTTTGAATACATTGGTTACAGATAACAGTAGATATGTACCGTCGCACGACCACAACATTCAATGAAAAGACTGTTTTTTGAGAGAGAGAGAGAGAGAGAGAGAGAGAGAGAGACGAGGAGAGAGCGGTATGAGATGAGAGAGAGGAGAGAGAGAGAGGAGGAGAGAGAGTGACGAGAGAGAGAGATGAGAGACGATCGAGAGAGAGGGAGATGAGAGGAGAGAGAGAGGATGAGAGAGAGATGGGAGAGAGAGAGAGGAGAGAGAGAGAGAGAGAGAGAGAGAGAGACATCATTATGTTTACATTGTAGTGCCAGGTCAAAGGCCGCGACCTCTGCCAAGAGGAAACAATTGTTGTGAACATCAAGTAGGGTTGCTATGGCAATAAGCGGACCCTGCCCCCCCCCCCCCCCCCCCCCTGCTGAACCCCAACAGTCAGAACCCCGTGATGAGGAGCGGAGGACACACACGCACACACACACACACACACACACACACACACACACACACACACACACACACACACACACACACACACACACACACACCACACACACACACACACACACACACACACACACACACACACACACACACAGCGTTGATGGGTCAGGTGTACAGTGTATAGGACCGCGGTTAAGACGAGCTTTGTGGGCGGGGCTGCAGCATGGTGGACGGCGAGGCGAAGAGGAGGAGGAGGAGCAGGAAAGGAGGAGGAGGTGGTCATTCTAAGGGGGGTTGATGATCCGTCTCCTTCTCTCGTAAAGCTACTTGATTAGTGATGGGGAGGAGGGAGGAGGGGTGAGGGGGGGGGGGGGGTGTGAGGCTGAAAGCCAGCTCCCAGCCCTGCGCGGCGCCCTCTCATTGGCCGGCTCTTCTCTACATGCTAATACGTGTTTCACAATCAGTGGGTGTGGCCCGCAGGCGCGGTCAGCGAGACGCACGACGGTCAGTCAGAGGGGGGTCAATGTGTTCGGGTGTCAGACATTCGTGGTATCGAGTGGTGTCTACGTGGGAGGGGGGGGGGTGGGAGAACACACGGGGGCCGTTTCATTCGCGGCGTAACCTATCAGAGCAGAGCAGGGCGGAGCCATCTGCGTTAAGACTAAGGGGGCGTGGTCAAGGTCACGCTGAGACGAGTCGCGAGTCGCCAACGTCCTTTATTTTTCACATTTCCTGTGGGCTTGGTTACCATGGCTACAGGTTAGGGGTGTGGGGGTGTGGGGGGGGGGTGATTCAAAGTGCAGAGCGCTGGCATCCCAGGCCACTGTTCAGGGGTTCCCCTCGGCAGGGGGGAGGGGTCAACAGGGTGCAGGGGGAGGGGGGGGTGGGGAGGGGGGGGTCAGTTGCTGGCCACTTCCTCGGCCGTGTCGGCCGCGTCCGCGGTGCTGTCCAGACCACCCCTGGCTCGCCAGATCTTCACCGTGCGGTCGCTGGAAAACACACACAACACGAGTTAGAAAACACATCAGCTGGAGGGGGACTCTGCGTGTGTGTGTGTGTGTGTGTGTGTGTGTGTGTGTGTGTGTGTGTGTGTGTGTGTGTGTGTGTGTGTGTGTGTGTGTGTGTGTGTGTGTGTGTGTGTGTGTGTGTGTGTGTGTGTGTGTGTGTGTCTCACTCGGAGGCGGTGAACAGGTGGCTGCTGTTGGTGGAGATGCCGTTGATGGGGCTCTCGTGGCCCCTCAGCTCCCCCAGGGGCCCGAGTGTGTCCGTGTGCCACAGCTTCAGCACCCCTCCCCTGCAGCCGCTCAGCAGGGCGGCCGTGCCTGGCACCAGGCCCAGGGCGCACACCCAGTCCCGGTGGGCGTTGGGCACCTGCTGTGAGGGTCACAGGGTACAGAGTGAGGGCAGGTCACATGGTACAGGAGAACACTACCCCCCCCCCCCCCCTCAGAGGGAGACCCATACTACCCCCCCCCCCCCCCCCCCCCAAGAGGGGGACTCATACTACCCCCCCCCCCCCTCAGAGGGAGACTCATACTACCCCCCCCCCCCTCAGAGGGAGACCCAACTACCCCCCCCCCCCCCTCAGAGGGAGACCCATACTACCCCCCCCCCCCCCCAGAGGGAGACTCATACTACCCCCCCCCCCCCTCTGAGGGGGAGACCCCGTACTACCCCCCCCCCCTCTCAGAGGGAGACCCTTACTACCCCCCCCCCCCCCTCAGAGGGAGACCCCGTACTACCCCCCCTCCCCTCAGAGGGAGACCACGTACTACCCCCCCCCCCCAGTACCTGCAGCAGGTCTTTGCGGTCCAGGTCCCACTTCTTGATGCCGTTGTCCCGGGAGCCGCTGAACAGCAGATCTCCCTGGACCACCAGGGACTCTATGCCGTCGTAGTGGGGGGGCTCGAAGTTGTGGGTGGGGGCGATGCTGCCCAGAGACCCCTCTGTCACATCAAACAGCTACACACACAGAGAGAGACACAAACACACACAGATAGAGACACACACACACACAGATAGACACAGATCGAGACACAGAGACACACACAGATCGAGACACACACACAGTTATTTGGCAGCAAAAGAAAGCCACAAACACAATAATCAGAAATAAATTCGATTTCCAGGGTGAAGGTTAGTCCCTCAGCCAGCAGGTGGCGGTGCGTTTCAGACCCCACCCTGACCCCGTGACCCCTGAAGGAGGCCGTACCCTGATGTAGTGGTCCTTGGAGCCCTGTGATGACCAGGTCCTGGTGGTTCACCGTCTGGTCCACCGTCAGACACATCACCGGACCCAGGTGGCCTGTCAGCTTCCCCGTCGACGCAAACCTGAACCAGGCGGGACCCCAACAACCAGTCAGTAACACAACCAGTCAGTACCACAACCAGCCAGTACCACATCCAGTCAGTACCCAGGGCTCAACAATAAGGATTGCCCGACGTCCCAGGGCAAATAAAACGCCACGTCGGGCAAGTAACTATGACAACCCGCTTGCCTGTTCGGGCAAGTGGAGGACCCGAAGCAAAAAATAATAATAATTGGAACATTATTTTTTTACGATCATCTATGAAGTTATTATGTTGCCCCCTCTCCTTGCCCTCGTCGGATAATGCTTGTAATGCTTGGTGTACTATTTGATTTGATTTGAATGTGGCTTCGGCCAATCAAAATCAAGATCGCGAGACTCCTGGCAGGTAGCGGGCACGCCGCAGTCAGCTGATGAAGAACTAGGAGATGGCTGCGTACGAGCTCAAGCGTAAGCGAACGTTTCAAGCATCCTGGAAGAAGGAGTTCCCCTGGGTTATACTCAAGGATGTGGAGGAATCACCAACTATGTTCTGCGAGGTTTGCCTTAAAGGGACTCTCACCTTTGTTGCATTTTTACACTTTTTTTGGATAAGGTTAAATTGGTATTAATAAGGTAATAACACTCTAATATGCAAGACAGACCCACCAGGAGTAAAAACAAACAATTATTTCACTCAAAATATTTAGTGAAAACTTCAACCAATAAAATTCTTCGGACCGAAGGACCTTATTGGCCGACAGACCTGTCTGTTTGCTGCATGGATATATAAGGTTTTCCGTCTGCTTCTTGTGGCGCATTCGGGCCCGCGTCATCAAGGCGCGTCCTCAACTAGAGGGTTTGTTTTGATTCCACGACAGACAGTAGCGAGTAGCGACTGTAGCGACCGTAGCGACTGACGATGGCAGACCAAAGTGGTCCACGGCGTACTGAAACTGCACCATTCAGTCCGATTAGGGGACTCATCTCGGACTCAGACTCACAGAGTTACCCTCCTCTGGAGCCTCAGGAAGACCTCCAGACTGTTGGCCACCAACTGCACCATTCAGTCCGATTAGGGGACTCATCTCGGACTCGGACTCACAGAGTTACCCTCCTCTGGAGCCTCAGGAAGACCTCCAGACTGTTGGCCACCAACTGCACCATTCAGTCCGACAAGGGGACCCGATTCGGCCTCAGAAGCCAAGTGGGCCCGCTCCCCTGGATGATTCTCAGGACCTCCAGACCGTTGGCAACCAACCGCACCACTCAGTCCGATTGGGGGACCCGTTTCGGACTCAGACGCGACGTTGTCCCGCTACTCTGGAGCTCCAGGAAGACCTCCAGACCGTTGGCACCCAACCGCAACCACTCAGTCCGATTACGGGACCCATTTCGGACTCAGACGCGACGTTGTCCCGGTACTCTGGAGCTCAGGAAGACCTCCAGACCGTTGGCAACCAACCGCCACACTCAGTCCGATTACGGGACCCATTTCGGACTCAGACGCGACGTTGTCCCGCTACTCTGGAGCTCCAGGAAGACCTCCAGACCGTTGGCACCCAACCGCACCACTCAGTCCGATTACGGGACCCATTTCGGACTCAGACGCGACGTTGTCCCGGTACTCTGGAGCTCCAGGAAGACCTCCAGACCGTTGGCAACCAACCGCCACACTCAGTCCGATTACGGGACCCATTTCGGACTCAGATGCGACGTTGTCCCGGTACTCTGGAGCTCCAGGAAGACCTCCAGACCGTTGGCAACCAACCGTCACACTCAGTCCGATTACGGGACCCATTTCAGACTCAGACGCGACGTTGTCCCGCTACTCTGTTTGTAATGCTCATACACCTTTCTTATACTCAGTGGGACCACTGTCCTTCAACATGGGGCCTCAAAACGGTATCACACGAAGCCCATAAAATTACAGTGAGCCACCTGCTAAATTTCTTGTTGACTAGACCCCTGGTAGATATTATGACCCCTGGGAGTCTAAACACAACCGATGGGAGTCTAAACACAACCCATGGGAGTCTAGAACTTTTGTACTCTAATAATAACGCTTAGTTTTGTGTCCCTTTAAGTTCCCGTCAACGGCGGATAAAAGCGGTTGGTTTTTTAAAGGAACGTTAAAAAACCATCTTTCAAAAAAGCAGATGCTCGAGTGTCACGATAAGAGCAAGCAGCATCTAAGCGGGCTGCTGATAACCCGTCCTCCGGTGCCTTGCCGGTTCTTTTTACTAAACAGAACGCGGAGGCAAATGAGGTTATCACAAAGCTGATAATATAAAGACAAAATATAACAATTTACCTGAATCTTTGTCGTTATTTGATAACCACTAATAAAAAATATATATTTGGGGCCAGTAAAAATGTACTTTGAGCAAGTAGAATTCAGACCCACAGGCCCGACCGGGCAAGAGGAAAAGAACCTTAGCGTTGAGCCCTGCAGCACCACAACCAGTCAGGACCAGTACCAGTCAGGACCAGAACCAGTCAGAACTAGAACCACTCACTAACAGAACCAGTCAGTAACACCGTCAGTACAACAACCAGTCAGTACAGGAACCAGTCAGTTCCAGCACCCTCTTTCTTTCTATCCTTTATCCTTTCTTTCCTTTATACTTTCTCTCTTTCTTTCTATCCTTTATTCTTTCTATCGTTTATACTTTCTCTCTTTCTTTCTATCCTTTATTCTTTCTATCCTTTATACTTTCTCTCTTTCTTTCTATCCTTTATTCTCTCTTTCTTTCTATCCTTTATACTTTCTCTTTCTTTCTATCCTTTATTCTTTCTATCCTTTATACCTTCTCTCTTTCTTTCTTTCTATCCTTTATTCTTTCTATCCTTTATACTTTCTCTCTTTCTTTCTATCCTTTATCCTTTCTATCCTTTATACTTTCTCTCTTTCTTTCTATCCTTTATTCCCCCCCCCCCCGGTCACCTGCGGAGGTCCCAGGCGCGGACGCTGTTGCCGGCGGCGGCGTAGAGCACGGTGCCGCTGGCGTTCAGCGCCATCTGGTTGATCTGGTTCTCACCGGCCGGGATGGTGACGGTGCGGCTGGTGTTGGCCGAGCAGACCTCACCCACGTTCACCAGCCCCGAGGACCTGGGGGGACAGGGGGGACGGGGACACGGGGAGGAGCATGGAGAGGGCTTTAAACACTGACCTTAATCTTATATTAATATCTGGTGAATTTGTTCAATATTTGATGAGTCTAACTGCTATTAATCACTCTGAATGCTCCCAGTAGCTCTAACGTCTACCACTAGCTCCAAACCCTAGCACTAGCTCCAACCTCTACTACTAGCTCTAACCGCTACCACTTGCTCTAACCGCTACAACTAGCACTAACCTCTACCACTAGCTCTAACTGCTACCACAAGCTCTAACCGCTAACATTAGCTATAACCTCTACCACTAGCTCTAAGCTCTACTACTAGCTCCAACGGCTACCACTAGCTCTAACTAAAAACTGTTGCCATCACGTTTTAACAAAACCACTCTCCAAGAGCGCTCAATTTATCCTTAATGGACTCAGAAGATTCCTTTGTTGTGTTGCCGTGTCAACATCTGACACAGCTTTAACAACTCCATGATCACAGAGTAGAACGCCGTCTCGCTGTCGCCATGGAGACTACCCCCTCCCACCCCCTACACACATACACACACACAAACAAAACACTCTAATCCCACGTCCGCTTTGATGCCTTTGATGGGTTAGCGGCGGCGGCGGGACTCACGTGAGCGTGCGGATGCACTTGGCCGAGTCGCGGATGTCCCACACCTTGATGTAGGAGGTGGAGACGGTGAACACCAGGCTGGAGCTGTAGCGCACCGACACCACGTTGTTGGGGTGGCCCCCCAGGGCCATGATCTCCTGGCCCGTCACCAGGTTCCACACCTTGCAGGTCCGGTCTGGGGAGGGGGGAGAGGAGAGAGGAGAGAGGGGGGTCATGGAGGTGTGGGGGGAATGTAGGGGCGAGACTGGAGCTAACAGGATGGAGCTACTGTACATGGTCAAGAGGGAGGGAGGGAGGAAGAGAAAGAAGACAGGAAAGAGGAAAGAAAGTATAAAGGATAGAAAGAGAGAAGGAGCGAGAAAGGATAGAAAGAAAGAGAAAGAAAGAAAAAATGATAGAAATAAGAATGAAGGACACGCAGAAAAAAAGAAAGAATAAAGGATAGAATGAAAGAAAGAATAAAGGATACAAAGGAAGAAAGAAAGAATGAAGGATATAAAGAAAGTAAGAAAGAATAAAGGATACAAAGAAATAGGGAAAGAATAAAGGATACAAAGAAACAAAGAAACAAAGAAAGGCTGAAGGGGAAAGGTCCTTAGGATTGGCCTGAACGTCCTGAGTGGATGTGGCGCCCCCTACCCTTGGAGCCGGTGAACAGCAGGTCGTCGGTGCTGTCCACACAGAGCACCGCCTTGCTGTGGCCCTCAGCCACGTGGACGCACTGCAGAGCCGCCAGACGGCTGCTCTTAGAGCCCTGCACAGGGCTGATGATACCCCTACGGAGGACAGAAAGGCACACAGACAGGGAGACAGAGAGAGGGAGACAGAGAGAAAGGGAGACAGACAGAGGGAGACAGAGAGACAGGGAGAAAGAGGGGAGACAGAGAGAGGGAGACAGATGTAGGGAGAAAGAGAGACAGGGAAACAGAGAGAGGGAGATAGAGAGACAGGGAGACAGAGAGACAGAGACAGAGCGACAGGGAGACAGACAGACAGGTAGATAGAGGGATAGACAGAAAGAAAGGTAGAGAGACAGGTAAAGAGAGACACAGAGGCAGATAAAGACACAGACAGAGGGATAGACAGTCAGACAGACATGTAGAGAGACAGACACACAGGCAGATACACAGACAGAGGGATAGACAGTCAGACGAGGAGGGAGACAGAAAGGCAGAGAGACAGACACACAGGCAGAAAGACACACCAGTGAATATACACACTTCACAACTTAAGAGCGTCACAAGCTAATCGATGAGCGGATCTACAAATGTCAGTACTCAACACACAGCACACCACAGCACCACACGGCCAGAGGGAGGGAGGAGGAGGCTGAAAAGGAAGTGGATGGAAGCGAAGGCGTGCGAGAAGCAGGAGAAACCAAGGTGAAGCACCACCCACAGGGCCACACAGAGACATGCAGAGCGGAGAGGGAGACCCATACTGTGTCGGGCGGGCAGAACCCCGACCCACCTCCATCGTCCTCAGGACCAGCGCACGCTCACAGCGGAGAGCGTTGAGATAGCGTTAAGACGTGGTGAGGGTGAAAACAAGGAGTGGATCCCGGTCTCGGATCAGGACCACAGGGTTGAAACAGTGGTCACACCACCATGAACAGCACCGCTTGTCTCCGTGGGTTACGAGTGACAACACTTGAGTCATATATTCAGAGAGTTGAATGACACCCTTGAGGGAGGACAGTCCGCAGTCAGTGTGTGATGAATCCGTTCCCCGGGGCCTGAACTCACACCTGGTGCATTGTGGGTAGGATTGAGGAACCAAACCGATTCCTACTTGTGGCGACGGGCGGGGGAGGGGGGAGCGGGGGAGGGGGGGGCCGTTGGACGAGGGGTGGAGACGTCTGTCCGCGCTGAAGGACAGAGAGTCAAACTGTTCCTCAGTCCGAGTGGAGCGTCCTAGCGTCTGTCGTTGTTGCCTGCTGTTGCTGCCTGCCTGGACCCTTCCATGGTTAAAGCCTTGTAATGTAATCACATGGAGTGATACCATCTCCAGCTTATTTAACATATGCAACACATAGAGGTAGTGTGTGTGTGTGTGTGTGTGTGTGTGTGTGTGTGTGTGTGTGTGTGTGTGTGTGTGTGTGTGTGTGTGTGTGTGTGTGTGTGTGTGTGTGTGTGTGTGTGTATCCCCTCAGCCCAGCTAGCTCCTTAACATGATAACATTAGATGCTACTGTTCTCCATAGCTAGCTCCTTAACATGCTAACCTGAAATGCTACTGTTCTCTATAGCTAGCTCCTTAACATGCTAACCTGAGATGCTACTGTTCTCTATAGCTAGCTCCTTAACATGCTAACCTGAGATGCGACTGTTCTCTATAGCTAGCTCCTTAACATGCTAACCTGAGATGCTACTGTTCTCTATAGCTAGCTCCTTAACGTGCTAACCTCAAGCGTATCTGTGCTGCTTACTTCTCCTCTGGCATGCATCCCAGCTGCCCTGTCAGACGGCTAAACACGTTGTCGTGGTAACAGGAGTGGGCGGCGGCCGAAGAGGAGTCAGAGGATGGGGAGGAGAAGGATGAGGAGGATGAGGAGGGGTTTTTAGAGCAGGTCCTGCAGGGGGAGCTGTGGAGGCAGTGCAGGCAGCGGTCTGTTGAAATATCCCACCACTACTACCCTGGTTTACCCCTGCCTGCCCCTGGGACCGGATCAGATCAGACCAGACTAGACTCGACCAGACCTGACCAGACCTGACCAGAACTATCCGGTTCCGCAGGACAAAGGCGCAAGTCGGTTGGTCCACGTTCAGACACGGAACCTCTCAAACATGAAATATTCTAATTATATATATTTTTTTTATTGTATTATTATTTTCTGTTGATTTATTTTATTAATCAAATTCAGAACATCAGAGTCACATTCCTTACATGTGTGAAAAATGCTTGGCAGAAAAAAATAAAGCTGATTCTCTGCCACTAGAAACTTCTTTCACTCAGCCAGAAGTGACAAAGGAAAGAAGGATTTATTCAGACCTCCAGCTGTCGAGGGGAAGCGGAGCTCGAGAATCAAGTTGAACACTGAATATAAATGAAAGAAGACAGCTAACGTTATGCTAATGTTTCCACTATAACACCCTGGGCCTCGCGGAAGAGCAGCAATTAAGAATTCAGTGCAGAACTTGACAGGTAAGTGTTAAGTGTGGAATAACCAGGCGTAGGCGTTCCCCTTAGTCCAAACACCATGCTACTCAGGAGGAGCGGGTAAGCCAGAGGAAGAGGTTTAGAGCAGTGGTTCTCAAATGGGGGTACTCGTACCCCTTGGGGTACTTCGGAATACTGGAGGGGGTACTCAGATAATAAAAAATAAATTAAAAACCTGTGTTTGAAATGTAAATCTGGAAAAAATTGAGGAAGGAGAATCAGTGAAAAAGAAAGCGCATCCAGAAACACCAAAATGTTGTCAGTTTCAGGAGGAATATATTTGAATGGGATTCACCTCTACATGCTCTGACCCTCCCCTGGCGTTGGGCTTCTGTTGCGATGAGAAATTTGCCAACAGTTACATGAAGAACAGGCCCATGTTTCTCACTAAATTGTGAGTATTTGCACCCTTTTAGTCTAGTGTTTAGCTCAAAAAATATCTTATCTTAGTACACTAGTAGAAAACAAAGAGGTGAAACCCATTCAAATATAATCCTGCTGAAACTGACGACATTTTTCTGGATGCGTTTTCTCTTTCACGGATTCTCCTTGTTGGCATATTTATATTTCAACCACTTGTCCAAAAAAATAAAAGTTAGGTTATTGTTTTGGAGTACTTGGAGTACTTAATTTGAGAGGCACTGTATTCGAACATTAGTAGTAGAGGTGGTAGAGGTAGTAATAGTAGTAGAGGTAGTAATAGTAGTAGTAGTAGCAGTAGTAGTAGTAGGAGAGTTGGGGAGCCCGGGAGCCCCAATCTGGGGCGTCTTGGCCCTGAGAAAGCGTACAGCGAGGAGGAGGAGGGGCTTACTGTTTGATCTCCTTGACCTTTGCCCTGTCGGACGCGGCCTGTGCCTTGTCATAGGTCTTCCTGCGAGAAAGCGGGGACGGCTCGGGGGCCCGCCTCTCGGCCCCTGACGGAGCCCGGGACCCTGAGCTGACCGCTCTGCGGGTCAAAGGTCACCCACACACACCAGACACCAACAAAACGACAACAAAAACAGCAAAACAAAAATAAACAACAGAAAATAATACTACACACACACACACACACGATAAAAACGACAACCAAACTGAGGACACCACAACAAGCCACGACAAATATGATGAATGGTGATGGTGGGATGCGAACACACTCCAAAACGGGGACCTACCGTCAGCGCGTGCCATTAACAGGGCTCCTTCTGCTCCGAGCTCATGAGTTACTTAACGCGGTCGATGTGTAGCGTTAGTGCTAAGCTACTAGCTCAGGCCACAGCAACACGGGCAGAGAGCTGCATTCGCTTTTCAGCTAAATGATGTACCGTTAGCTCATTTAAAAGCCATAAGGGGTAGTTCGTTAGTAAACTTGGCAGGTAGCATGTCGTAAAAATGCAATCGTAATTGTTGGTCATGTGTGTTATTGTCTGGAAAAATTAGAATAATGTGGGGGAGATACAAATCAGTACAACGGATTGTTTGCGTGTTCGTGCCGTCATCGCATTCGCTGCATCGAGAGACGTTAGCTTATCATTAACCTAGCATTAGTGAATCAACGGGACAGGAGAAAGGGCGGCAAAAATCAACATGCAGGAAGCGGGACGGGACATATATGGGCGTTAGCAAGCTGCGGGGGTGGGGGGGGGGGGGGGGGGGGCGGGACTTACATGCTGCCCATTTTAGAGGAGAAGCCAGGAGAAAGAGCAGTGTAGTCCCTGACAGAGGAGCCCGACAAGTCCAGCTCCCCGCCCCCTTCCGGCGTTTCGGCCAATGGCAGCATGGGGCTGGAGAAGTCGGTGGGCGTGTCGGGGGCGGAGTCACTGTTGGGGTACAGCAGCTCCATCTGAGTGGTGGTCCGCCTGCGAGCCTGTAGGGGGGAGGAGACAGAGGTTGGGCAACGAATGGATTCAGGGAAACAGTAACCAGCTGCTCACTGGCCAGCTCCTATCCCCCTAGACAAGACTGTTTTGTTTGTTTGCTTGACAATTATGGCACCCATTGCACCGCCAACTTCCCTGGAAGGAGGGGACCCCCCCACTCCCTAGAAGGAATGGGGGGGACCTAACCTACCTTAACGGTACCAGACCTACCTTACTCCTGGTTCTGGTGTCCCCACACAGCTTCATGAGGTCCGAAGCCAAGGTGCTGCAGCAAAACAGAGTTGTTTGTTTGTTGAGTCAAGTTTCTCATCGGTACCACGCCCGCATTCACATACTAGACGTCTGGAGTATGGATATACAGGTTACTGTTACGTTATTGGAACTACCCCCTCACACCCCTCTTACGCACTTCATTGTATGTTTTACATCCTGGCACTTCATGCACACACTTGTGGATTGATGTAGATCCTGGCACTTAAAAATAGTACTTAGCATTGTGTAGCATCTTACCCTAGCTATCTTTGTTGTGTACGGGGAATGGGTTAACCTAAGTATTGTTAGGGGTTGCCACTTGTTATATTGTTGTTTCTCTTTCTACTGACAAAAAATACTTATTGTAAGTCCCTTTGGATAAAAGCGTCTGCTGAATGCCCTGAATGTCAATGTAAAGGTACATGCGTCTCCTTTGTATCCTGTGGCGGTCTGACGGACCGGTCTCGGTCCTAACTCACCTCCCTTCGGCCGAGGGACTCTGGGCAGACTCGTCGCTGCTGCTGTCGTCTGCGTTCTCTGTCCGAGAGGAACAACACACAAGTCAAGAGTGAGTCTCCTGAGAATTCGAGCTCTTTAGCAGAGTCACAATTGCACTAGCAAGCTCTTGCGGCATTTGGCATAAATGCACAACTGTAATTTTTGTAGAATCTATTTTGATTTTTGCTCTTGATCTAAAATGGCCGCTGTGAAGATGAGCTAGGCCAGCAGGCGAGAACCATGATGATCAGGAGACCCGGTCTGACTAGAGACCCGGTCTGGCTAGAGACCCGGTCTGGCTTGAGACCCGGTCTCGCTAGGGACCCGGTCTCGCTAGGGACCCGGTCTAACTAGGGACTCGGTTTAGCTAGTGACCCAGTCCAGCTAGTGACCCGGTCTGAATAGAGACCCGGTCTAGCTAGGAACCCGGTCTAACTAGGAACACGGTCTGAATGGAGACCTGGCCTAGCTAGTGACCAGGTCTAGCTAGCAACTCGGTCTAACTAGGAACCCGGTCTAGCTAGGGACCTGGTCTGACTAGAGACCCAGTATGGCTAGGGACCCAATCTTGCTAGAGACCCGATTAGGGACCCGATCTAGCTAGGGACTCAGTCTGGCCAGGGACCTGGTCTGAATAGAGACCTGGTCTAGTGAGGGACCTGAGGACCAAAGCCTAGGGCTGCTGTTGTCCTCCAAGGCAGCTTGGAGAAGAGGTCACAAAGGTCACAGAGGTCACAGATATTATGGAGGACGAGAGAGACAAAGAAGAAAAAGAAGAAAGGAGGCAAAAGAAAACCGAGAGAATTAAATAATGATATAGTTATTAGTCCCGAGTCTACTGGAAGGAAGAAGTGGGGGGGGAGTCAGTGGGGGGTGACCTTGACCTTCAGGGGGACAATCAGAGGGAGGGAAGGAGGCGAGGAGGGGGTGAGAAAACTTCAACGTGGTCACTTCCTGTCGGAGCGTCTGCCCTCAGTCACAGTGCTGAAGAGAGGACCTGAAAGTCCTTCAGCTGTGGGGGGGGGGGGGCAGAGACTGTGTGTGTGGGGGGGGGGGGGGGGGGTATGGGGCAGGGGGGGTGGTGTGAGGGGGTACAGCAGACAGATGGAGAGAAGCCTTGATGCACCGCATGCGCCTGCTTGTGTTAACAGGGTATCGTTAGGGGTGGAGGGGCGTGTGGGGGGGCTTCCATGCGTTCGTGACACAGAGAAAAACAACTGATGATGGCACTTACCCGGCGGTATGCTACCTAGCTCTGCGAAACACAAAGAAACCAAAAGAAAAACAAGGCAACGAGGGGGGGGGGGGGGGGTGGGGGGAAGAGAAGGGACACACAAAATCAAAACACAAGTCCCCCAAAATGTCTACAAAATAAAAGCATCTACCTGGACCAGGCGTCCTACGGAACAGAGGCTGGGAGAACTTTACCACTAATCGACTCAGTTCTACCTCACCTCTAGTTCTTCTAGAGGGGCTGAGCTCACAGAAACAGGTTGTTTCTGTTCGTTCTAGTGGGGCTGAGTCAACCAAACCAGGTTGATTCTCGTTAGGGTGTATTCAGGGATGTTCAGTCCAGCTTCTGTTCAGTAGAGCGTCACAATAGGCAGGAAACAACTCAAACACATGCATGGGAGCCGACACCAGACCCAGGTTCTGAAAGGTTACATTTTTATTAAATTCTCAGAAACGTGGGCCCGGTCAGGACCACGTCGCTGGTTAAACTTCTAGTCCAGAACCCTTTCAGACCCTGGGTGTGGTGGAGGTCAGGGATTGGTTTAGACTTCTAAGACAAGACACACAACACAACACACAACACAAACAACACACACAACTCAACACTCACAACACAATACACACAAAACGGTGTACTTTTTTCAGGAGTGGGGTTCAGGAGGATTGATGACGATAACAAAGATTTTATCTTTAAAGAGTACTTTTCAAGGCAGGCAATGCTCCTGACCTATAGAGTGTGTGTGTGTGTGTGTGTGTGTTCGTGCGTGTGTGCGTATTAGTGTGTGTGTTTGCATGCGATTGTGTGTTCATGTGTGCGTGTTTGCTGGTGCGTTTGTGTGCGTGTTTGCGTCTGTGTCTGTGTGTCTCTGTGTGTGTGTGTGTTTGTGTGTGCGTGTTTGCGTGCGTGTTTTCGTGCGTGTTCGTGTCTGTGTGTGTGTTCGTGTGCCTCCTCTCACCCTGCAGGGCGTTCCCCAGCAGCGCGTCCAGCTCAGGGTTGACCTCGGCCTTCTCCTTCAGCATGTGGAACAGCAGCTGGTTCTGGGTGGCGCTGGTGATCTCCGTCTGCTTCAGACGCCCCTCCATCACCTTCACCTGGGACTCCTTCTGGGCCGCCTGCAGACCCTGAGGACACACACACACACACACACACACACACACACACACACACACACACACACACACACACACACACACACACACACACACACACACACACACACACACACACACACACACACACGTTAGGGACTGCAGCCCCTCAGCTCCAAGAACGTCAACACCAAACCAATATTAATAGTGAGATATACTTATAGTGAGAGAGACCAATAGTGAGACGTACTTTACTAAAAGTGAGATACGCGAGTGAGACTGATCGGCATGGTGGTACCTTGTTGATGACCATGGACATGAAGTGATCCAGTAGGAAGCGGGATTCTGTCAGCGTGCACGAGCCAATCACGGCCGAGACGTCCGCCGTGTCTCCCTCCTCCTGGAGACCAGAGACACACGTAACGGATTAAGAAGTTTATAGTTTGTAGTTGTAGTTTAGTTTAACGTTGTGACCCAAGCAGGAGGAAATTTAATTTTTTAAAAGTGATCGAAGAACTGATTGCTTATGAGCCTTGGCAGAGATTACACCATCTAACAGCCCATTGAGGGAATGGAACTCCCCACCCATGTTAGCCGCCTCCATCTGCATGATGTACTCGATGTTTGTCATATATCCTCTATCTATGTAATATTAATTATATTACCCAGAACTCCCTCCTCCCGTCCTCCTGACCATAGCCTCCATCACATACACGATCCGTCTTTAATTAACTACATTACCCAGAACCCCCTGCTCCTGACCTTAGCCTCCTCCATCTGCATGATGTTGGCCTGGCAGTCGGCGATGCTGTCGTTGATGTAGTCGATGTTCGCCCCCAGGGCGTCGACCTCCTCGTTCAGTGGCGCCGCCGCCGTTGCCGCCCGCTCCACCTCCGGACCCTCCCTCGACAGACGCTCCCGCTTCCGGATCACCTTCTCCTTGCGCTTGGTCAGCTCCTCCCGTTGCTACGGAGACCAGAGGGGCGGAGACAGGGGGTGAGGACCGGACGGGTCTGAGTGGCGGCCAGGTCCGGTCTCGTATCGACCGGTCGGACGGTGATGGAAGATGAGTTTAAGAGATTAGCGGTGGAGCTAGTGCGGCAGAGCGCTGCAGTGACAGCAGAGTGTATCGACCTCGGGGATACTACTCTTGCTGCGTACACACGCTGAATCAAGGTTACATACAATGTAGGTCGCACTTAATGTACACACCTATTGTATGTTGTACGTACTGGCACTTAATGTACGCACTTATTGTATGTTGTACGTCCTTGCACATCCTTACTACACCGACTGATATATTGTTCCTCTTTCTTCTGACAAAGTGACTTATGGAAGTCGCTTTTGATAAAAATGTCTTCCACAAGCCCTGAATGTAAATGTACAACAATGACACATCATCAGATTGTGTTTATGTACAAAATGGTTGGCGAGAAAAAACATTTACCATCTCTGCTTTTAATGATCACTAACAGAACCAACAAAGAGTTTATTATAAAGCCTTACCGGCTACCTAATTAATGCCTGGTCCTGACAAACCCTATTCTCTGCAGCCTCCCTGTTTCAGCTAGCGTCAGCAGCGATGGGCCTCGCGATTGAATTCAGCCTTGTCGGCAGCGCTGGGCTGCACTGCGTTTACCTTGAGCAGGCGGTTCATGTCGGCCTCCATGTTGGAGATGGTCATCCTCTGCATGATGACGTCAGAGATGCGGCGCTCCAAGGACTGCCATTTTACCCGGGCCACTCTGGTGGAGTACAGGCCCGTCATGCGCCGGTACGAAGACCTGAACATCGTGAATGTAGCGTTAGCATGGGTAACTCAGTAAGCTAGCCCCTAACCCGTCATCAAGAAGAACTACATCCCGTGATCATTAACGTTAATGAGGTTAACTAGTTATGATCCCACGTCGACGCAACGCAAGTGGGTTTATGGACCTATTAGTACTTAAGGACCCTCCTGGCGTCCACAGCATGGGCCTGATGTGCGCCTCCAAATAATTGTAACCTTGCGTCGAGGCAAAGCAGCAGCAAGGGCTGTGATTGGTCCACTGGCTAAAACCCGACAGAGAGCCAAAACAGCTTCACGACTGTGTTGAAGCGTCAGCGTGGTCCTTGCGTTACGTCGACGTGGAACCATAACTGAGCCCTGAAGTTAGCTCGTCTGTCGCCGGTCAACATTAACGTTAGCACGGTTCTTAAGTTTGTCCCAGTTACCAACAATGCAACCACAACACTCAACCTACCTGGTGCCGTTTGGAGCAGCGTTGCCCGGGGCGTACATGCGTCCAGAGGGAGGTCTGTAGGGGTCCTGGCTGGGGTCAGAGGTTGTGACCTTCCTGATGACCTTTCCAGACGTGGGCCGGGCCTGTCGCCTCAGAGCCGTGACCTGGAGACCAAGACACCCCCCCGTTGCAGAACGATCGGTGATTGTGTTGAAACTTACGAGAATGCCCACGGCGTTGTGCTAGCACGCGGTCGCTGCTCACTAGGGATCGTCAGTCTTAGCCGATGGCCGAGACGGGCTGACGATTCTCTTGCGTCGATATTTGGAGCCGATAATTATTTTGCTCCCTCAATTTACAGCATCAAAATTACACAATGAGGATAACAAATGTTACCCGTCTCAATGTAAAAAAGGAACATTTATATCGGCCGATCGCTACTGCTCACCTCCTCAGTCTTCCTCCTTAGGATCAGCTCCTGCTGCCTCTTCTGGGCCTCCAGCAGCTTGAGTTGGTGCTGCAGGCGGACAGCAGAAGGAGTTCAGTGGATCATACGTGGTGGCAGCATATAGCCTAACAACCGTCTGAGTGCGGCGGAGATCTTTGTTGTTAATTCCTGCTTATGTTGACCCACCAGCTTGAGTTCAACAACCTCCATATTAGAACCGTTTGTTAGAACCATGTGCTAGAACCATGAGTAAGAACCAAGGAACCATGTCTGAAGGCCAATTTCCACAAGAACCGTCACGGAAGTGTCACGGCAGTAAAACAGTCGCCGAAAATAATATAAACCATCATAGTCAATGTAGGCTGTTCCACTGGATACGGTCACGGCCCGGAACCGACCCCAAACCGGCACTTCGTTTACGATACTTGCCTCTTCTATTTTTGAAGGTTGACCTTCGCAGCCTTGTCTCAGAACACTTCTACAGCCAATCAGTTTTGCATTTGCTCATGAATATTCATGGCCTCAAATCGACCCCTATGCAATTCACAGGGTATTGTAATATTACACAGTCTATCTATGGTATCAATAGCTAATCAGTGGCAAAGAAGAAATAAAAGTCTGCGTTGATGCCTCGTCTATTCTCTAATCGCAAGTCCTGTGTCGCAAGCGGACCGTGACGTTGCCCTGACATCTAGAAATCATACCGTATTTAATAGGTTATAATATTAGAAACATGAGTTAGAAGTAAGAACTGTGTGTTACAACCATGGAACAGTATGTTGGAACCATGGAACAGTGTGTTGGAACCATGGAACAGTGTGTTAGAACCATGGAACAGTGTGCTGGAACCATGGAACAGTGTGTTAGAACCATGGAACAGTGTGTTAGAACCATGGAACAGTGTGTTAGAACCATGGAACAGTGTGTTGGAACCATGGAACAGTGTGTTGGAACCATGGAACAGTGTGCTGGAACCATGGAACAGTGTGTTGGAACCATGGAACAGTGTGTTACAACCATGGAACAGTGTGCTGGAACCATGGAACAGTGTGTTGGAACCATGGAACAGTGTGTTAGAACCATGGAACAGTGTGTTACAACCATGGAACAGTGTGTTACAACCATGGAACAGTGTGCTGGAACCATGGAAGAGTGTGTTGGAACCATGGAACAGTGTGTTGGAACCATGGAACAGTGTGTTACAACCATGGAACAGTGTGTTGGAACCATGGAACAGTGTGTTAGAACCATGGAACACTGTGCTGGAACCATGGAACAGTGTGTTAGAACCATGGAACAATGTGTTAGAACCATGGACGTGTGTCAGGAGAACGTTACCTCCTGCTTGCGCTGGTCTTTCTTCAGGGAGGCGATTTCCCGGTTCCTGCGAGACTCGTTCATTCGGTTCTTCTCCTGTTGCTCCTTCATCTGCTTCATCAGCCTGACCTGCACCAATCAGAGACAAGGTTAGAAATACCTGCACCAATCAGGCACAAGGTTAGAAAGACATGCACCAATCACAGACAAGGTAAGTGAAGACACACCTGCACCTATCAGAGACAAGGTAATTGAAGACAGACTTGTCCAATCACAGTCAAGATACCACTTGGTCACTTGACAAGTGACCGATCAATGATCACTAATCGCTAATCACTGATACCGAGGACCCACCTTGGTCTTCTTCATCTCGGCCACGTCCAGGGTCAGTTTCTTCATCTGCTTCTCGTACTGCGACTGGTTCTTCAGCAGGCGGGCGTGCTCCTTCTGAGCCGTCTGCAGCTTCTGCAGCTCCTTGTTCATCACGCTCAGCCTCTTCTCGTACTCCAGCTTGATCTTGCGGGCCTTGTCCTCCGTGCCGCTCTCCACCGAGCCTGCAGGGGGCGACACCAGCCATGAGTCCCGGCTCGCTCACCTTCACCTGGGGTCTACAGATGCTCACAATTATGGAGTGAGGTAGGAGATGTGGGGGGTCTTTGCTAAACAGGATGTCTACAGGCTGCGAAGCCAGGGGCAGGGGCGGGGCCAGGGGTTTGTCAGTCACATGGTACAGCAAACCTCTCTGCTCGTTTGGGGTGGAGGGACGGAGGGAAGGAGGGGAGAGGGAGGGAGGGAGGGAGGAGAGAAGGAAGGGCGGAGAGGAGGTAGGGAAGGAGGAAAGAAGGAAGGGATGAGAGTAGGAAGGGGGGGAGGATAGAAGGAAGGGAGGGAGGGGAGAGAATTAAGGGAGGCAGGAGAGAAGGGAGGGAGGGAGGAGAGAAGGGAGGGAGGGAGGGAGGAGAGAAGAAAGAGAGGGAGGGAAGTTTGTTCCCTGTGCACGCAGGCAGAGGAGGCGGTGTGTGACGGCACCAGGAGCCGGATCTCCTCACCCATGTTGTGCAGCACGCGGTCCCTCTCCAGCTGGGTGTCCCTGATCTTGCTCTGCAGCATCATGAGCTTCTGCTCGTACTGCTGCTTCAGCGTGTGCAGCCGCCGCTGGCTGTTCTCCAGCTCGTCGATCAGCTTCTGCTTGATGGCGATCTCACATGTGATGTTGGCCAGGTCCGCCTGGAAGTTCTCTGAGGGACGACACAACGCCATCACCAATCAAACGTGGGCCTGATCTTCCAAGCGGCCGCCTTAGTTCCACCTAGCAACCATCTTGGTTCCACCTAGCGGCCCTCTTGGTTCCACCTAGCGGCCATCTTAACTGAACTGTGAGACCCAACCCAACTGAACAGTGAGATTCAAAGCACTCCCATGTTGATTCCTGTGTGTTACTTAAGTTGGTCAACAGACTGTAGTTCTGAGGATCAGCTCGATCTATTACCTTTCTCATCCGACTCCGAGTCAGAGTCGTCCGAGCTCTCCTCCACGTCCATCTCCTCCTCATCCTCCTCCTCGTCCTCCTCTCCTTCCTCGTGGTCGCTGCCCTCCTGGGGTTCCTGGGAGCAGAGCAGACGACTCGCGCTCAAGACGACCTCAAACTGCTCCCGTCTGAACCAACATCTAACCCCATGTGTAGAGCGAGAGACGCTACGAGGAGACTACGTTAGGCTGGTGTTTAATCCGGGTAGTCTAGTCTAGTGGGGGCTAGGGGGTTGGATTCCCAAACAGAAGGTTCTTGTGTCCATCCCCAGCGTGTGAAGTCTACCCGTTTGCCTCCTAGTCCCGTGAGAGACGAAGACGGAGGGAATTTTAGAAGCAAAATAAAGTGTGGTAGAAAACGAAAGTCTTGTTCGTCTTCTTTTTTTACTTGGTTCATAGCAGACGTTCCACGCTAATAGAGTGAAGCTTGCATTACCTGAAGGATAATGTGTGTGTTGTGAAGCTAATGCTATGGCACCTCGGAATTTAATGCTAATGCTAATGGAAGCGGGTACGAACATTGAAAAGTGTCTCACTGCGCAGGTCTAACTCCGAGAAGGAATGTCGAAAGGAGAAAAAGCCTGAATCCTGTATCATAAAAAGTATACAATGACAACGAGGATATTTCCTAATTTACAAGCTGCTCCAACTACTGAGGAAAACTGGTCTGTCAATCATACCATCTCTGCCTCCTCGTTGGCCCTCTCAGGCCCCTCCTTCTCCGTCCCCTCCGCCCCCTTGTCCTGGTCGTTGTCTGGAAGCTCCTCCTTCACAGCGCTGAGGGACACACAACGAGAGTCAGGGTCATTATCACACACTCACACATGTGCACGCACACACACACACACAGGACAAAGACACAACGCAGTGGTGAGCTTAATGGAACTAGGCAGTGTGGTGTTAGGACACAAAGTACACACACACACACACACACACACACACACACACACACACACACACACACACACACACACACACACACACACACACACACACACACACACACACACACACACACACACACACACACAGCTCCTGTGAGCCCACTCTGTCCTCAGTGAGCAAGACTAAATGTGTTCTGAATCATCCAACAGAACAAATCAATAAGCAAATAAAAGTCTGTGAGCCGGTGAAGCAAACTGAAGGTAGTCATCAAACCAGGGACCATCTTCACAGCCTACTGCCTCAGACTGCTCTCTTTATAACACATAGTGTGATAACGACACAGGATAGCTGCACTGACGCCGCGTAGGACGGTGCGTTTCCAGATCAGTTCGCCTCTTTCTCCTCCCAGATGGTTAAGTACAGTTAATGGAAGAATAGATCAGAAACCAACTCGATCTAGAGAGAGCGGGCGGCCATTAGAGTGGACGTTTTACTGGAACACGACCAGCGCACAACGAACTAGGCTCTAAGATGGCGCATGGACTCCAGGATAGGGATGCACCGATCCGCTTTTTTCACCTCCGATACCGATACCGATATCTGAGGTTTAGTATCGGCCGATACCGATCCGATACCGATATAGAAAAACAGCGCGAAATTATGGCTACAAACTGTACGTTTCATTGAGGGGAAAAGACTGGGATCATGAGACTTGACTTAAACATTTCATGTTGCATGTAGCCGTGGAGCTTGCTGGCTTAGGTAAAGTGAAATAGCTCCAGATAGCAGATCCTTTTGCTCGCTCCATTTTGCAATCACTGTAGGCTCCGCACGGCGTGTTGCTTGTTTATGACGTCACTCACAGCGCACAGCATAGAAACTGAATAGATCAGCCAATAGATAGATAGATACACTTCTATTAATCCCGTGAGAACATTTTCGTGGGAAATTCAATTATCAAAGCAGCAAGGTAGTAGGAATAGGATTCAAGTATGTACATAAACGTAAAAAAAAATATATATATATATATATATTTTTTTTTTTAAACATGGATCGGCCCATTTGTCACCGATACCCGATCTAGAAATGTCTTCAATATCGGTACCGATACCGATACAAATATCGGATCGGTGCATCCCTACTCCAGGACTCGAGTGCGTGATTGTATTATGGAAGAAATGCAAAGATTTTGTTAATCCTTAGTGGTGGATGTTCAGAAAATGGCTTAATAACTGTTTAACCTACTATAAGCTGACTACTAGCTTACCAATAGCCATCTAATCCGTAGCTGTTCACTAGCTAACTAGTACTAGCTACCCATTAGCTACCTACGTCTCACTCCCGGTGTGGCAACTACCTCCAACCGAAACGTATAAAGAAAACCATTCTCTGAACAAAACGAAGAGGTAGCCAAGGCAACTAAAGAGGTGAGCGATGGGAACAGCAGCAGTGGCAGGAAGTGGACCAACGAACCTGGGACCCCCCACCTCCTCCAGCACCTCCTCCCCCCCCTGCTGCTCGCGCTCCTCCAGCAGGAGCTGGAGTCTTCAGGGAGGGGGGCAAAGGTCACAGGAGAGACGGAGGTATAGGGAGGGAGGAGGAGGGTGGATGGGAGGGAGGGAAGATAAATGGAAGGGAGGAGGATGTATGGGAGGGAAGGAGGGAGGGAGGGAGGGAGGGAGGGAAGGAAGATAAGATAAGATTGTTTGGAAGATGGATGGAAGGGAGGAGGGAGGGAGGGAGAGAGGGAGGATATATGGGAGAGAGGAGGGAGGGAGGGAGGATGGATGTGGGGGAGGTAGGGAGGGAGGGAGGGAGGGAGGGAGGGAGGGAGGGAGGGAGGAGGCAGGGACGGGTGGGAGAATGGATAGGTCAAAAACGTTGAAATATAAAACCTTTCAGAAGGAAGAACGGACAGACCCAAGTGCAGGAGATTTAAACAAACAGTCTCCCACCTGCAGCCTCCCGTCCGAGCCTCCAGTCAGAGCTCCTCATGGACGGGACGGATGGCATGAGCCATTGGACCACGACGGCTCTGCAGCTGTACTGGCTGGAGCAAGCACCTAGCGCTACGACACCCATCTCTATGAAGCCTAGCGCTAACCCCCTAGCACTACTGCACCTAGCGCAACTGCACCTAGCGCTACAACCCTAGCGCTACGCCCCTAGAGCTACGACCCCTAGCGCCACCGCTACACCTCTGGAAGACTGAGGCGGGCGAAGGTGAGGCTACGATGGCCTTACCTCCTCTTCTTCTTGCGCTCCCGTTTCTTCAGCTTCTCCAGGTCCTTCTTGGCCAGCTCAATGACGTCCGAGGTCTCCTTCTCGGGGGCCATGGAGGAGAAGGGCCCCCCGGGGCCCCCGTACAGGGACTGGCGGGTGGAGGCCCGGGACAGGTTCTTACGGAGGCTCTCGTTGATGGCCTCGCTCTCCAGCAGCTTGGCTCTGAGCAGAACAGGAGTAAGAGATATTAATAGTAATGAAATAAATCAAAGGCCTGTTTAATTAAGTGTGCACCCATGTTTTTATTACACAATATGAAAGGAGTCTTCTGACTTTGAGCCAAACCATACAGATCTTGATCTTCCCTCTCTTCCTTCTCTCCTCCCTCTCTTCCTTCTCTCAATCCTCCCTTCCTTATTGTCCTTCTCCTTTCCTTCTCCCTCCCTTCCTTCCTCCTCTCCCTTTCTCCCTCCCTTCCATCTCTCTTCCCTCGTTCCCTCCCCTCCTTCACTCCTCCACCTAGCGCTAACAGGTTTAACCCTCTCATGGACCAGCTCCAGAGGACTGATAATGTGTCCCTGAGGTCTCATCCTAGCACAGAGGTAAACCCGGGTTCACCCCCTCATCGACTAGCTTTTGAGGACTGCTGATGTTAAGGCCTTTAAGTTTAGGACTCAAGGTAAGTGAACAGGGTTAAGGTTAGAGGTTGAGGGTTATGGTTAGGCATTAAGGTAAGGACTCAGGGTTGGTGTACAGGGTTAAGGTTAAGGGTTGAGTTAAGGTTAAATGTTTCCCTGAGGTCTCATCCTAACACAGAGGTAAACCCGGGTTCACCCCCTCATCGACTAGCTTTGGAGGACTGCTGATGTTAAGGCCTAGCGCTACAACACCTAGCGCTAACAGGGTTCAACGCCTCATGGACCAGCCCCCGAGGACTGTGTGTGTTTACCTGAGGTCTTCGATCTCCTTGATGTAACCGTGGATCATGTTGCCGATCTCCTCGCTGCCTCCCTCCCCTGGGGGATGAGACACAGGAACACCATGAGATCCATCACAATATTAACATTAACGTTATGTCATCTACTTGGCTTGACCATAACACTTTCCCTGAATAGAATTGTGTCAGACTGCGCCGTTATAATAATAGAACACTTTAGACTTATCTTAAAGCTTTGCCTTTATTAGGTTTTATGTGTTTTTTGCATTGTCATTACTAAACCCATTGTGTATATTGTGTTATTATTATTTTTTTTACTTCCTGCAGCAACACCTGAATTTCCCATCTGGAATTGATAAAGAGAATCTGATCTCATCGTCAAGTGTGTGGCGGTGACCCTGAGGTCTTGACCCGACCTCTGACCCTAGAGTCATGACCCCGGTGACCTCTGACCCTGGGGTCGTGACCCCGGTGACCTCTGACTCCTCACCTGCCCGGCTGAGCGCCTGGTTGGCCTGGTCGCTGAGGACCTGGGTGAGGCGTGCCCGCTGGGCGTCGATGGTCTCCTGCATGGCCTTGACGCGGAGCCGCAGGTTCCCGCTCTCCGTCTGCAGCATGGCGTTCTCGTGGAACATGTCGCTGAAGCTCTCCACGCCGTCCTCCCCCGCCAAGCGCTTCCCCTGGGGGAGGAGGGGGGAGGGAGGGGGGAGGTCAGTCAAATCTGTCATAATTTGATTGTAACTGCAAACATTATTCCTAATTGCTAGCAGGCAAGCCCTAAAGAAATGCTGGTGCTGCTGCTAACATGATAGCCCTACTGCTAACCTGCTAACATGCTAACCCTAATGCTAACCGGCTAATCCTACCGCTGACTTGTTGACATGCTACTGATCACAATCTAGCCCTACTGCTAACATGCTCAAACTACTAGCACTACTGCTAACATGCTAACCCTACTGCTAACATGCTCAAACTACTAACACTACTGCTAACATGCTAACCCTATTGCTAACCTGTTAACATGCTAACCCTACTGCTAACATGTTAACCCTACTGCTAATCTGCCAACATGCTAGCCCTACTGCTAAGATGCTAACTCTACTGCTAACATGCTAACTATACTGCTAACCCTATGCTAACATGCTAACCGTACTACTGACTTTTTAACATGCTACTGCTATCATGCCAACTCTACTGCCACCACCCTAATTCTACAGCTAGCATGCTAACAGCGCTGCTCACCGTCTTGTACTCCATGAGCTCGATCTGCAGCCGGGCGATCTCGGTTCTCAGGACGCTGATCTGCTGGCTGGCGCGGTCCTGGTTCACCACCACCTTGTTCTTGATGTTGCGCGCCCGGTTGGCGTACTTCAGTGAGTTCAGAGTCTCCATGAAGTCCCGGTCGGACGGGCTGATGCAGGCGATCATCACCGTTTGGCTGAGGGAGAGGAGACCAGGGGGGTGAGGCAGGGCTGAGGGGTTTGACGTTCAGAGACATACGCGTTCAGGGGCAGTTTTCTTTTCTTCCATTTTTTCTTCTAAAGTATTTTAACTAAGTGAACACCTGCAGTAGAGGTTGGCTGTAGTGAACATCTGCAGTAGATATAGTGAAAGTCTGCAGTAGATGTGAGCTGTAGTGAACATCTGCAGTAGATGTAATGAACGTCTGCAGTAGATGTGAGCTGTAGTGAACATCTACAGGAGGTGTGAGCTATAGTGAACATCTATAGTAGATGTGAGCTGTAGTGAACGTCTGCAGGAGGTGTGAGCTGTAGTGAACACCCCACCTGTTGCCCCCTAGGGAGTCCTGCAGCAGTCTGGTGAGCTTGGAGTCTCTGTACGGGACGTGGGACGACCGCTTGCTACGGTCTCCCAAGGCGCTGATCACGTTCCCCAAGGCCAGCTGGGATCACACAGTCACACATTAATTGCAATAATGTAGGACAACTGTAATTACTTTCTCCCTCAACCGTCTGTAGGGTGTCTAGTCATTTTTTAATGGCGCTATATTACTTTATTGTGCGATCATTATTGTGTTTGGAATTATTTTGAAATTCATCCAAAATTGTATGTATTTGCAGATACAAAACCTCACCACTAGATGGCGGTGCACCTCCAGAAACATAATGGGTCGAATGAGGCAGTAGAAGATCTCAGGGTTAGAGCTCAGGGTTTAGGGTTAGGGGCAAGGGTTATGGCTGGTTTTAAGTTTAGGACTCAAGGTAAGTGAACAGGGTTAAGGTTAGAGGTTGAGGGTTATGGTTAGGCATTAAGGTAAGGACTCAGGGTTGGTGTACAGGGTTAAGGTTAAGGGTTGAGAGGGCGTTAATCTAAGGGTGCCTGCGGACCTCACGAGTCCACAGGTGATGAGGTTAGCGAACAGAGTTAAGAATAAGGGTTAAGGCTGTTGATCTTAGGGTCCCTCACCAGTCCACAGTTGATGGAGATGCCCTCCTTGGCGCGCTCCCCCGTCGCCCCGGTTCTCTTGAGCCTCTCCGACCCGGCCAGGTCCACGAAGTGGAACTTGGCTGTCAGGGTTTCAAACTCGTCGATCTCCGAGTTGCCGTTGGAAACCCTGTTGTCCGTCTCTCCGTCCTGCTGATGGACAGAAATACGGAAGAGACGAACGATGATTCCATCACGCAGAAGACATCTTATTATTTTAATGATTTTAAAACGTGGGCTGTACTCAATGCTGTGACTTTCCAATCTGGGATTAATAAAGTAATAAAGTACATTTAACTTTTCACACAGGCAGTTGTGTCCACTTCATGCTAGCAGTAGCAAAAAGCTACTTTACGCTGTGAGACGCCGCATCTACTTTCCCTGGACTTTTCTTCTACCAAATGTAATGGTGGATTGCAGCTCATTTTGCTAATCTCTCTTTAAAAGCGTGTTTTTCCACAAATTCTTTGCAACAAAATATGATTATTTAAAAAGTTATACATTTTGAATTGCTGGGCAAATAGTTTTGCGTACATCTGCCCACTCTTAGGTATCAGGTTAGCGGAATAAGGTATCAGGGATTTCTTTGTCAACCACCTCTCACTTTACACAAACTATTTCCGAGCCTTATCTTGAGCAGAGCTATTGAGACAGAAATATGTTCCATGTGTGTCACTAAACCCCCTGGAGTGTGCATGTGAATGAGAGTGCATGTGAACGAGAGCGCAAGTGAGCGAACGCTCATGTGCATGTGAATGAGAGTGCATGTGAATTTCCGTGCATGTGAATGAGAGTGCATGTGAATTCGTGTAGATGTGAATGAGTGCACGTGAGGTCACTCACGGCGTCGGCGTCGGGGTCGGGGGCGCACACGCGCACTTGGCAGAGGTGGATGGTGAAGATGGCGTGGGAGCGCGAGCTCTGCACGTTCATCTGGGTGCTGGCGGTGGTCCGGGAGAGGGCCCCCAGCTTCAGGCACTGCATCATCTGGGGGGGGGGGGGATACGAGTCTGATCAGACACAGGCTGATGGCTACGCAGTACATTAGTATAATATACTATTATGTGCTGGTGGTGGTCTGGGAGAGAGAACCAGCTTCAGGCACTGCGTCATCTAGGGGGGGGGTATTGTATGATATTATTACTATATTATCAGCACATGTTGAGCCACTCTTTGTGCGATAGTTTTCATCAATGCATTCACATGAATGAAACATGAATATATCTTGTCAACTATTGTTTGTTTTGTAACTGCTTTGGGGTTTGTGTGTAGCATTGGTGCTAACTGCATTCACATTTACATTCAGGGCGTTTAGCAGACGCCTTTAAAGTGACTCACAATAAGTACATTTTTCAGAAGAAAGAGAAACAACAAAAATTATCTGGCAGTACAGTAAGGGCAAGGACTGCACACACACACGTTTGTAAAAGCACGCACACACACGTATTAACACACGCATTTGTAAAAGCATACGCACACACACGTATTAACACACACACACACATTTGGAAAAGCAAGCGTGCACAAACACACACACAAGTATTAACACAACCATTTATCAACACACACACACACACACACACACACACACAGGTATGCAGGCCCACCTCTTCCTCGGTGGCCACAGTGCGGGTGGTGACCCCCACGGTGTAGATGCCCCCCGCCGCGTCCTCGTGGATCTTGATGTGGGGCTTCTGCTTGGCGTCCCGGACAGAGTCAAACAGGTCCAGGACGTCCTCGTTGTAGAGCTGGGGTGACACAGGGGGTCAGGAGACACGCTTTGGAGGTGTGTGTGTGTGTGTGTGTGTGTGTGTGTGTGTGTGTGTGTGTGTGTGTGTGTGTGTGTGTGTGTGTGTGTGTGTGTGTGTGTGTGTGTGTGTGTATGCATATGTGTGTATCTGTATTTGTACGTGTACCGATGTGTGTCGATGTGTGTGTATTTGTACGTGTGTTTATGTGTGTGGGTGTACATTTATTTGTGTATGTACGTGTGTGTGTGTGTGTGTGTGTGTGTGTGTGTGTGTGTGTGTGTGTGTGCGTGCGTGCGTGTGTGTGTACACCTCTGTTTGCGTGTGTACATGTGTGTGTACGTGTGTGCGCGTATGTGTGTATAAATAAAACGCATGACTGCATGTTTTCTTGAGGAAAACCTTCGCCAAATCAGTCATTACTGGATGTGAAATGTGTGCTTCACAGGCTAGAGCGCCAGGCAAAGGGCTAAAACTGTCAAAATATGTCACGTATTTGAATCTGCATAGCAAGGCTAAACGTTTGGCCATCTCAGAGTTAATAACAGGGTTCAACAAATAAAGAACAATAAAGAAACGAAAGAATGCAAGGTTTAAGAACCCTTCTTAACATGTGTCTTATGAACGGCTGCTCTCTGCCTGGGACTTAACTCACTGAATACACTACAGTGTAATCGGGTTACCCTTCATCAGAGAGGAGGATGAGGAAGGCAACGCCTGGCTCCTCCACACACAGACTTCAGAGCGGCCGCACAGCGCGACTCTGATCCAGAAATGTGACTTACAATAATCCGAGCCCCTTGGTCATAAGACGGCTCGGAAAACAACCGGAGACTTTTAGAACCAGAGGAACCTGGGAACCAAAAGCATGTGGGTGACGACTAAGAGAAAGACTTAATCTGTGTGTAGAATGAAGAAGTTGTCCTCCTGAACTGTTAACATAGCGTGAGCTGAGCTCTGCCCTGGGATTCACTGCAAACAGTAATCCAACTCGCCCGTTTAAAAATATAAGCACTGATAAAAATATTTAAATAAAGAGATGGCGTCAGATGCCAACTCTGCTGGCCAACGTCACCAAAGAGAGGTTAAGGGTGCTGTGGAAAAATCCATATCATCCAAAGCGTCTGACAGTGACTACTGTATGTTATGTTATAAGTGTCATGGAGAAGCAGGTTAGGGTATCTCTCAGGTAGAACGTGGGGGACGTTAGGGTTGGAACCCAGACCCTTCTGGCTGGGGGTCCGACAGCCTAACCAGCACTAGACCACTAAGTTCCAACCCCTCTATGTTCAGATGATGGCGCTTGACGGACGAACACAACTGTTGCTTCACCGCCACCATGTTAACCTCCTCACCTCCACCCCTTACCAGACCCCCGCCCCCACCACCACCCCCCCCCCCTGCTGGGGCCCAGCTCCAACCCATGACAGCTGCCTGGGGGGTTGTGGGGTTACTTTTGTTAAAACAGTCTTCTCAAAGGCTGTGAGGAGGTGAGAACAGTATCAGGACTGACCTCTGACCTCGGAGATCTCTCTCACACCTAGTGCTACACCATGATCTCTCTCTCTCTCTCCCTCTCTCTCTCCCACCCTGTCCATTAGTCCACAGAGGGAAAGAGGTTGATTTACAGCAGATCAAATGATTAGCATTTTGAGTAAAACAAAACACTGGCACTTATTGTTGTTGCTACAGAAATTAAAACCTTTGCTTGCTTCTCTCTGTTTCAGATTATAACATTTGACTTGCAGAATAAACTTTGGGTTCTTGACCTCTCTGTAGATATGTTGCCATGTGTCTTTGATTAAAAAAATGTTTTTGTTTTTTTTGAAAGGTCCCATATTACACCACCAGGTGTGATTGTGATTAGCCATTACAAGCCGTTTAGAAAATCGGCCTCTAGTGACATAACAAGTGGGCGTGTCCCCCTAGATGTATGACGGAAGATGAGCAACATTTGCTACAGTGTACTGGGTAGGCTGGTAGACTGATCTATCCAGCACACATCTAGGTGGACACGCCCACTTATGATGTCAGAAGAGGCCGATTTTCCAAACGGCTTGTAACGGCTAATCCCACTCACGCCTGGTGCTATAATATGAGACCTTTCAATAACATTTTGAAGATGCATCCCTGCAACGGATCACTCTATCTGCACACTGACAAGAAACCAGACCCACCGGCCACGGAGGGCTGAGAGCCAGGGTCAAGGGTCAGGCCTAGGGGCCAGGGGTCGGGGGTCAGGCCCTACCTCCAGGAACTGGGCGTTGATCTTGAACTCGGGTACGGGCCGGCCCTGGTCCTGGGCGGCCTGGCGGCGCTGGGCCACGCCCCGGTACAGGTGGTGCACGGCGCGGGGGATGATGCCCAGCTCCTCCTCCCCGATGTTGACGTCGAAGCCCGTCCCCATGGTGTACGTCTTCCCCGAGCCCGTCTGTGGGCCGCCGCCATGTTGGAGGACATCACCACGGTTACTAGTGTAATAACATGACTGACTATAACAGTTACTAGACCATTAACATGACTATTATAGGACTGACTATAACAGTTAGACTATTACCATGACTTACTATAACAGTTACTAGACCATTAACATGACTATTATAGGACTGACTATAGCAGTTACTAGACCATTAACATGACTATTATAGGACTGACTATAACAGTTAGACTATTACCATGACTTACTATAACAGTTACTAGACCATTAACATGACTATTATAGGACTGACTATAACAGTAATACTATTACCATGACTTACTATAACAGTTACTAGACCGTTAACATGACTTACTATAACAGTTACTAGACCATTAAAATGACTATTGTAGGATTTACTATAACAGTCACAGACACCACATTTAAATGTTTACATTCATGGTGTTTAGCAGACGCTTTTATCCAAAGTGTCTTACAATAAGTGCATGTGTCTAAGAAGGAGAAACAACAATATATCTCCGTCGGTAAAGTAAGGACGTTCATAGAACCAAGTGCCAAGCACTAACAATCACTAGGTTAACCCATTCCCTGTACAGAACAAAGGTATCTAGGATAAGATGCAACAGGATACTATGTCCTAAGTGCCAGGACGTACAACATACAATAAGAGTGTACATTAAGTCCCTTGACTTAAGATAAGGGTCCCTTGATATCCCCTTATCTAGGACCGGCCCCGCCCTCTGGCCCCCCCGTCCCCAGACAGCTGGGACTCCGCCTCTCTTCCAGAACACTCTCTCTCTCCTCACCCCCCGTCACTCCTCCTGACCCTCGAGTGATTTTAAACGTTTTAATGTAACGGTCCGTTTACATTTTGCTATGTTTTTATTCCTGTGTTTTGTCTTCCCCATCTGGATGAGCGAGGGAAGGGAGTATCTATCTATTCATCCATCCGTCTGTCTATGTGAACACACACCCACACACACACACACTCTCTCTCTCTCCCTCAAATAATTCAGACATGACACACATAACATTTGAATCCAAATCTCAAATAAAGAAAACAATAATAAAATCCCATCTCTGAACCCAAATGGGCGGAGGTCCCATGATGCATTGGGGCCGGGTCCAGAGATGATCTCTGCTAAACCAGCTGTGCTCCACCTCCCACCATGCGCTACATCTGCACCGCCCAGCAGGTCTGAAGTAGGCCAGCCGTGGAGGACGGGGCACAGAGGATGTAGGTTAACCTGCCTTAAATATACCCCGCTAGCTCAGGAGCTACGTGCTACACTAGCACAAACCCAGAGCTTTATCAGAACAACAGCAGCGGCTGTGTTCCCCTCCCTCCCTCCCCTCCCCCTCTCCCTCTCTCTCTCCCCCTTCCTCTCTCTCTCTCTCCTTCCTCTCTCTCTCTCTCCCCCTTCCTCTCTCTCTCTCTCTCTCTCTCTCCCTTCCTCTCTCTCTCCCTTTCTCCCTCTCCCCCTTCCTCTCTCTCTCTCTCTCTCTCCCTTCCTCTCTCTCTCTCTCTCCCCCTTCCTCTCTCTCTCTCTCCCCCCCTTCCCCTCCCTCTCTCCCTGCGAACGCCAAGCACTGCGATCTCCGTTGTCAGGGCAACTCAGGCGGAGGAGGAGGGGGGGGGCAGAGCTTGCTTGTCTTTTCCATGTGCTAGACCTGACAGAGGGGGCTGGGAGGGAGGCAGGGGGGAGGCAAGGGGGAGGCTGGAGTGGGAGAGCATTCAGATAAGTGTACTAGGAATAAACTCGGCCCGCTCTGCGTGTTTGGGCCTGGCCCGTATCGGCGGACGACATGTTTTATGAGCGTGCGCTCTCAGTGGGCGCGCAGGAACCCATCTGAAACAGCCCTCATCAGAGGTCATGAACTGGTTCTTGTTATGATCCAGTGATCCCATCTGAACGTCGACCGGCTGTCAGGCTTGGCCACGGTGTCCCCGCAGAACTCAGACTGGACCCTGAATCCTCCCTAACGGTGTGTTTGTTTAAGGGGTGGGTCGGTTCCACTGAGACCATACTAAAGCTCCTAGCCCAGAGAAATGCTTTCATCAATCTGAAAAACTAACCGGGTCAGTCGATCTAATCTCCTCTAGTCTCCTCCAAATCAGCCTATGAGCATTGTGTTTATAAGTACTTAAATGTATTTTATATGTATAAGTTATTACATTTATACATAAATATATGTATATATACATTACACACATAGACACACACACACACACACACACACACACACAGATAGTATTTATAAGTTCTTATATGAAATTATATATAGATACAGTATTTATGTGTACATATATATATATATATATATATATATATATATATATACACACACACACAGTATTTATTAGTACTTCGTACACTAGTGTAAAAACTAGCCCCGGTTCCACTCAGTCCTTCTGAAGACGTTGTGTACCGTGATCAAACACGTACTTATCAGCCTGGTCCCTCCGCTCCAGGTGACCTCTGCCCTCTAGAATTAGGCCCCGTCAACCACTCGTGATTTAGCATAATGCTTCAGCCAAATACATCAGCAGGACGCAGTTATGGCGAGGATTAATATACAGACTGGAGCGGCTCTGTCAGGGGGTAACTCACGGTCAAACTCCAAAGCTCCTTCACCTCCTGTTATCAGTGACCACGCCCACAATGCACACACACACACACACACACACACACACACACACACCACACACACACACACACCCACACCACACACACACACACACACACACAACCAACACACAACACACCACACACACACACACACACACACACAGAACCACCCCTTGTCCTTCCAGCTACTAGAGAACATTAAACAGCGGGAATTTATGAAGATCAGGTACAACATGGTTGAGCGAGAGAGAGCTAGAGAGAGAGAGCTAGAGAGAGCGAGAGCGAGTGAGACTAATACAGAGAGAGAGAGTGATACAGAGAGACTGAGAGAGAGATACAAAGAGATGGAGAGTGACAGAGAGAGAGAGCGACAGCGAGTCAATGAGATAGCGAGTAAGACAGACAGAGAGTTAAGTGCTGCACAGGCCCCCAGGAACAGTGCATACTTCCGCAATCCACCAGTGCTCAGTGGCCAAGACTGGTATTGCAGCTGTTTTAGCAGGCTGTGGACCCTTGATTCATGGAGTCCCAGAAGTAGTTATCCCCGTTCACTCCAATACAAGTGGGGAGCCGGAATATGTCTCCGCAAAAATAATCTGGATATCAACCAAAGGCTCATAATTATCTTTATACCATGTACTAATAAATTGCACGTTTTCTCTTTTCAAAACGCCACCTCAAGCGTTTTATTTTATTTATGTATTTTATCGGAGTCGTAGTGAAACAAATGTTGTTTCGGCCCGGCATAATAATTGTTCAATAATAATTGTTGTCCAGATGGCAGGAGGAGTGTAATTTAAAGATAACATATAGAGAATCATCAGGGGGGTTAGTAACTTATACTCCCATGGTCGGTAAACAATGCCACTGTGCTCGCTCAGACCTCTCACTTATGATGCTACAATGCTAACAATGCTAATTATTGAGAATATTTCTGCATCCGGCATGTCATGCACTAGGGCGTGGCAAGGCGCCCATGATGCGGAAGCCAATCTCTCCTAGATGTTCCCTTGTGCCATTGAGCAGTTTCATAGGAATGAATTTGTCCGCTGTCATGTTTTAGTCCGCTGTCCTTTCTATAATATGTCCATGAGTGAGTGCTGCCCACCTGTCCGTAGGCAAAGATGGTGGCGTTGTAGCCCTCAAAGCATCCCTCTATGAGCTTCTCGGTGCAGGCCTCGTAGATGGCCTCCTGCTGGGAGTCCATGTCGAAGACGTGGTCGTAGGTGAAGGCCTTGTCCTTCCCCAGGATCACCTGTGGCTCCCCGGGCATCACATAAGTACAGATGTGGCATCCCTCGATCTTCTCCCGGCCCAGCTGGGGCCGGATCCTGAAGCAAACAAAGGAAGAGCATCGTTATACCCAGAATTAATACCATTATGTCATGATTATCAATAGTTAACGTGACCAGCTGGACAAGATGGCAGCATTGATTCCATAGCGCAACCCAGTATTGTCAATTTCATTATTTTATATAGGTTTTTTTGGTCACTCGGCGTCGTTAAGCTGTCTGTAAGAAGCCATGGCCAATTCAACTAAAAGAGCTCCGGTAACGAGAGGGAAATCTGAAATGGAGGCCCTGGCGGACGCGGTGCTAGAGAAGCAACGTGGCTACCTTGAGTCACGCTTCGATCAACTTCAAACGATGTGAAAGGGCACAGAGGACAAATTAAAAGCCATCCAAACAGACTTGGTAGCACTAACTAAGAGTATTGGCACAGTTAAAGCAGAAATGGGAAAGATACAGCAGGTGACTCTACTCGCCAGAAATACCCGATTTATTTAGAAGAATTGAAAATGGCTGTATTTACAATGCAAAGGAATAAAGTTCTATGAATCAAATTCTATGTTACATTCTGGAGCAAACTAGATCCACTACTCTTAGACATGATTAGAGCCTCTATAGATAAAGGCGGTTTCTCAAGAGCTGTAAATATAGCTCTGATTTCATTACTATTAAAAAAAGACAAGGATTCAACAGTGTCAAGATTATAGGCCTCTCAGTTTGTTGAATTCCGATTAACGCAAAAGGTACTTGCCCGACGTATTCAGGACTATTTACCAGCTATTCACCTCTATTTTACCAACTACTTCACTGTGATCAGACAGGATTTATAAAATCAAGGCTAGCCGCAGATAATGTAGGACGTCTTCTCCATGTGATAGATGCTGCAAGTGTCAAAACAGAACCTGCAGCTGTGCTGTCCCTTGTTGCTATGAAAGCATTTGACAGACTTGAATGGGCCTTTTTGTGGTCTGTCCTGGAAAAAATGAGTTTTGTATGGTCAAGGTACTGTATTCTAACCCCTCGGCCCACCGTGCTCACTGGGCAATTATCTTCCACGCTGTTTCCGGTTAAAAGATCTTCCCGCCAGGGTTGCCCTTTAAGTCTGGCACTCATTGCACTTTACCTTGAACCTTTAGCGCAAATGATTTGTCAATCTACTATCCTATAGCCTATCTCTGTTTATGACACTCAACACCATGTAGCATTGATGATATTTGAGTATTCATGGAAAACCCAACACTTTCTTTGCCTAATCTGCTGTCAATTTGTGAGGAGTTTGGTGGTCTTCAGGATTCAAAATTAATTGGTCCAAATCTGCCCTCTTACCATTTAATGAGCCAGCTAAAACACTGCAAGTTCCAGCTAAGGTTCCGGTTGTCCAGCACTTTAAGTATCTTGGGATTGATATTTTTCCATCTATAAACCGCATCTTGTGACACACAATTACTCAGAAGCATGGAACAGAATTAAAGCAGACATAGATAGGTGGATTTGTCCCCCTAATTCTCTTCGTGAAAAATTCACTTTAGTTATGCTCATAGAACACATTTAACACCGAAAAAACTCTGCTGTATGAAGGCCATAAGTGATCCATTTTGTAGTTTATGCACTATGAAGACTCCTGGCACTTTCCTTCACATGATGTGGGATTGTCCACCAGTGTCATGATTCTGGGCTAAAGTGACATCCGTAATGTCGGACTTACTATCAGTAACAATACCAGTGACTGTTTCTTTCCTTCTGTTAAATGATTTCGCAAAGCTCAATATCACCAAGCTTAAAATACGCATAGCACTGGCAGGCCTGACAGCTGCCAAAAAGATTGTTGCGGTGCGATGGAAGCCTCCCCACTCCCTTGTCATCAGACACTGGGTCCTCACCTTTTTGGATGTAATTTATCTTGAACTTTCAACTGCTCGGATTATTAAGGCTAATGAGACCAATTTAAACAACCTTCACTCTGCCGCTAATTTTCTGAACAAAATTTTAAAGTTACCCAATTACCATAATCTTGCTTAAGTAAACCCACAGAATCTCCCTGCTGCGCGCGTGTGCGTGCGTGCGTGCGTGTGTGTTTTGACATATTAGGGATGTATTATTTCGTTGTTTACACTGGCATGGGCTTGTAACCTTTGGCACATTTCTCTAGCTGTCTTTATTCTAATTTCTATTTTACTGTTTTTTTCCTTTTCTTTCTTGTCTTTTCTTTTTTATCCACACACTTCTCTGTATCTATTTGCAAGTATGTGTACTAGATATAGAGTATTTTTCTGTATATTATTTAACAAAATATGTCACACTTTTTTCTGTTAATCTGTATTTTTTCAAATTTTTTTTTATTATCATTAGTTAATAATATTAATATTATTATACCATGAATTAATATCATTAATACCATGAATAGCATCGTTAATACCATTATGAAATATGAAAAAATTCTACCAATTAATCACATGATATACATTAGTTAATTTTTTTACCATTACTATGAATCAATAACCAATATACCTGGAATAATACGCACTTGAATGTCATTCGGCTATATCCTTAATATCATAGGTTAACACCATAATGATCATATTTAATATCATTAGTACCATGAATATCATTCATTAACACCATTTATACCCCGCATACGATAAATGAATGGCATGAATATCATTAGTAAATACGATTAATATTATGGATTAATATCATTAATAACATGAATATCATTCATTAATACCATGAACAGAGAGGGATCAGAGTATTCGTAACACACTTAATTAATTAATCAAATCCTTATGTTACAACTCAAAGTGACGGTGATGCGTCCTGCTTGGGGAATTCAAAAGATACCGACTCTGGGAATGTGTGTGGTTCACCAAACCATCGTCACAACCCTTCAAATAAAGGGCTCGTGGTTGAATCCTGGTTCCCCGACAGCACTCCGATAATGCCAGGTTTGTGTTGAGAAATAGCCTCTAAACACAGAGCGCTTCTCTAGAGCGGACCCAAAGCACCGACACACAGACCCAGAGAGGAAAACCGGGGAACCGTGGGGGCGTTCCTGTTTGGGAACCATGGAAACCGTGGGCCTTCCTGTTTGGGAGACATGGGACTTTCTGTTTGGGAACAGTGGGACTTCCTGTTTGGGAACCGTGGTTCCTGTTTGGGAACCATCAGTGTTCCTGTTTGGGAACCCGTGGGCCTTCCTGTTTGGGAACCATGGAACTTCCTGTTTGGGAACCGTGGGGTCGGCGTTCCCGTTTGGGAACGTTCTAATCTAGGTGAAGGGGAAACCCTCCATTCAACATGAATGATCCAAACTCAGAGAGAAGCTGACCTAGTGAGTTTGAGGACTGAGTCCGGGCCGGTCCCATGACCACCTGACCCCCCCAAGGCCTAATATCGTGGCTCATTGACCATGTAGGCGGGGCTTATCTGTTCTGCTTCTCCATTGGTGAACGCTCGTGTCTCTCTGCAGGCCTGATGTTCAGGCCTCTGAGCCAACTGAGACCGGCCCACGGATTACCAGGCCTGACGCCAACGCAGGGCTGTGTGTGTGTGTGTGTGTGTTTGCGTGCGTGTGTGTCAGAACACAGACTCGTAATTTCACATTCCAAGGGCCAACATTTCTGACCAAATCCCTTTGACACAAATTATACTTCATGGAATACTAACTTTAGAGCCTTTAGAGTCTGTCCGTCTCTCTCCGTCTGTCTCTCCGCCTGCCTGCCTGCCTGTCTCTCTTACTGTCACTCTCTCTGCCTTGTTTGTCTGTCTCTCTGCCTGCCTGTCTGTCTGTCTGTCTCTCTGCCTGCCCGTCTGTCTACCTGCCTGTCTCTCTAGCTGTCTCTCTACCTCTGAGTACAGTGTTCAGAGGACTCAAGAGTCAGCGATGGAACAAGGCGTCCATTGTGTTTCTCTGTGACACTGGATCCCCCCGCCATCCCCGTCACCACGGCAACCGGCCGGACGGGCGGGGAGAGCGAAAGGTCACCCCACGTTCTGACACAGACAAGTTCTGACAGGTTCTGATCGGATCTGACAGGTTCTTCTGACGCCAACCGGTTCAGACAGGTTCTTCTGACACCACCCGGTTCTGATACATTGAGAGGTTCTAAAAAAGAATACAGGAACTCGCCGTCAGTGTCTTTAATAAATGAGGTTGATTGCTATGGTCAAGGACATGTCGTCCATAAGGTGGAGGACCTGCTGTGTGGTCGCATCTGGCCTCCTTTGAACCCCAGTACTCCTGAGCGTGAGCATGTGTCCGTGTGTGTGGATATGTTTTGGTGTGTGTGTGTGTGTGTGTGTGGATATGTTTTGGTGTGTGTGTGTGGATATGTTTTGGTGTGTGTGTGTGTTGTGGTGTGTTGTGTGTGTGTGTGTGTCTCTGTGTGTGTGTGTGTGTGTGTGTGTGTGTGTGTGTGTGTGTGCAAGCGTTATAAGCTTGTTTGCTCGGCGGTTAGGTAAACACCGCCGGCCCACTGACCTCCAAACCCTAAAAGATATCGAAGCTTATTCAACAAACAGTAATGACTCAGGCGGTCACTAGATAATGACCTCATTAATACGATCATTAAGTAGCGGCAACACGGCCGAGAACCTGATGCTTGGTGATGACTAACAGGGCAGCGAGTCCCAACAGATACGAGGGTGTGAGTCTGAGAGGTATCCAGATTCCTCCGTCCACACCTGTGAACCAGGCTGGCATGAGTCCCGGCCTTCGTGTGTGTGCGTGCGTGTTGGCGCGTGTGTGTGTGTGTGTTGGCGCGCGCGCGTGTGTGTGTGTCGGCGCGCGTGTGTGTGTGTGTGTCAGCACGCGGGTGTGTGTGTGTGTGACGTGCTGGCGAGTGTGTGTGTGTTGGCGTGTGTGTGTGCATTGGCATGTGTGTGTGTGTGTGTTCGCGTGTGTGTGTGTGAGTGTTTGCAGTTCTGTGCACAAACACACAAAGACACAAAGACAATCGATGCAGCGCTCAGCCGGTGTCTCACAATAGGCGCTTCCTCAGAGGTACAGACCGTTGGAGTTGTAATAACCCCCCCTGTCCCCCCGTCCCCCCCTCACATGGACCCTTTTGTTTCAGGCTATTTCACATGCTAATGGTTTGTGTAATCCTGTCAGCTTTGACACACTTTCTACAAATCATCCCCGCCCTCTCTCCTCCCCTGCCAGCCGCCCCGGGGGTAAATGCTTCTCCAAATTGAAACTGGGGAAATTTCTTTACAATTACTACTACTAATTATATCTTTCTGCTCTGGGATACAGCAGTCCTAATGTGTTATAGTTGAACCTCAGATCCAGCAGTCCTACTGTGCTACAGCAGAACCTCTGATCCAGCAGTCCTAATGCGTTATAGTTGAACCTCAGATACAGCAGTCCTACTGTGCTACAGCAGAACCTCTGATCCAGCAGTCCTAGTGGGTTATAGTTTAACCTCTGACCCAGCAGTCCTAGTGTGTTATAGTTGAACCTCTGACCCAGCAGTCCTACTGTGCTACAGCAGAACCTCTGATCCAGCCGTCCTAGTGTGTTATAGTTGAACCTCTGACCCAGCAGTCCTAGTGGGTTATAGTTGAACCTCTGACCCAGAAGTCCTACTGTGCTACAGCAGAACCTCTGACCCAGCAGTCCTACTGAAGAGATATTCTACTGAAGAGAAACTCATCCCCATGAGTGGATGAAGCTTGGCGAAGGTGGTTATAATCAGTGTAATCAAATCAATCGCCACAGTAGCCAGTCGTGTTGATCTGAAACCAGTGCAGCCACATAGTTCACACAGCGACAAGTATGGGTTGTGTTGGTTTGAACAGACAATTACCTGCTTTAAGTCATTATGTTGTCATGTCACCTCCAGCTAAATTATTGATTGAAACAAATAAAGTGAAACACCCTGTGTGCACCAATATTTGAGGTTGTCTGTAATCAGAGATTAGGTTAATCTGATTTGAAAGACTATCTTCCAACATACTCGGCATGTAAGTAGGAAGTCCACACTTCTACTCCACACTTAAAGTCATATCATCTGCGTGTTTGAATAAAGTACCATATTCTATAGTAGAGGTTATCTTATGTCACTTTTTGTACTCTAACACCATAAGGAGCCTTTCTGTAGAGGATGGGTCAGACGTATTTTTAGGAGACTTCTCTATCGTACGCGTTTAGGTCTCCTCAAAAAAGGTGAAAGGTCAACAGGTCAGGGATTAGAGGTCACGCCAGGTTCTCGTGGCCTGCTGCTACTGACACAAACCGGTCATGTGACCCGGCACAACACACACCTCCTGTTGCGTCCCTCTCAATAAGATGGCGGTGGTCATGGGGTCTCTTCTTCCAATGAGGCCAGGTTATGGGCGGGACTTCACATTATGTTATCACATTTTTTGAGTGCTGATACGATACGTATTGGACTTAAATCCAGTAAATACTGTGTTTTTGTAAATTAAATGCAATACAATTTTAAGATCATTATTTTGCATCGTTTATTGTTGGGGTTCACGTTCTGTAGTCCCAGCTGTTAAATGAACAGAACATAACATAGTGGATGCAGAGTGACTAGGTGAATACCCTGCAGTGCTCCCTGTAGGACACTACCAGTATTTATCTGTCACTGAATAACTGACAAGATACTGAGAAGTATTGCGGAAGCAAAGAGTCCCGATTCTCACAAGAATCTATGTTTCCCTCATCTCCCTTGCAACCTCCTTCTGCTGCTCCATGCTGAAAGCAAGATGGAGACCAGGGTATCCATGGATACCAGAGACAAACCAAGATGGAGGCCAGAGTATCCATGGATACCAGAGACAAACCAAGATGGAGGCCAGAGTATCCATGGATACCGGAGACAAACCAAGATGGAGGCCAGAGTATCCATGGATACCGGAGACAAACCAAGATGGAGACCCAGAGTATCCATGGATACCGGAGACAAACCAAGATGGAGACCCAGAGTATCCATGAATACCGGAGACAAACCAAGATGGAGACCCAGAGTATCCATGGATACCGCAGACCCCTCCAGTACGTGTCCACAGATACACCAGAGCTTCTACTCAACAGAGTGGATCGTAGTTTAGCCTCGTCATACTACAACGACCAGTGAGTCTCGCTTAATGAAAGGATGACTCAGCACAAAACCTTTCCAGGAGCAAATGTCTTTGAATTCATCCTCTGTACCAAACATTAGAACAGATTCAGCAGAAGTAAGCCTGATCCAGTGTCTAGCTCAGGAATCTAATGCCGGTTGCTACAAGCACATAGAAACAGATAGACTGCCATTCCTCTTTTGTTACTGTCCGACTGTGTGTGCCTTTCGTCGTTAATATCAGCTTGTGATAGTGGATATCATCTGGGTGCCGGTCCATACCGTGTTTAAACACGTTGCACCCATTGCAGAACAATGTTGTCCCGAGACCACAGCCTCACTCAGCCTCCCACTGAATCACAGCCAACTCTCAGGTTTCAAAACCAGCCTTTGCCTGAAATGGTTTTCATCCGTCCTCTCCAGCGCCTCAGACAGTATAAATGTGTGCTGTACAGTGCCCTCAAGGGAGAGACATCTCATTTCAGAGTTTGAGCAACGGGAAATTCCTAAAATCCCATTTGTTCCCTTTGTTCCCGGAGAGCTCCGTTCCGCCTCAACCGCAGGGACACCAAGGTGCCGGCCTCACTACTCCCAATGAGAAGAGAGCACCGTCTGCACTGTGGAGACCAGGTTAGAGGGGGGGGCGTCAGGGGACTGGGAGGACTGGGTTATGTCATGAAGCAGGGGACACGCCCCGACCTGCCGCAACAACGTCCATATCAATCATTGAGAGAGAGGGAATTCTATTTGCAAGTACAATCAATGTTAAGCTCTTATATAATTACAATCTCGACGCTGCTGTAGAACAACCGAGGTAGAGAGACAGAGAGGACGATGCAGAAAGAGGCGGAGAGAGAGAGAGCAATAGAGAGAGTATGTTATCTAGTAAGTGAGTGGTCTCTTCTCTGAGTGATGTGAAGATCGATCGTCATCCCCTCATTAAAAATGGAAGAAATAAGCGTTGAATCATCCTGCAACAGAACACCAAAAAAAGACCTGCAGAGAGGCGTGGCCTGGACCATAAATAGCTTGCATGATTGGCTGGGACCAGGATGGGAGGAGCCAGTGTGTTGAGCTTAATGCCATGCCGTCCGTTTGAGTTAAAGTGTAAAGGCTGACCACCTCTGTGGCTTTTGTGTGAGTGCGTGTGCGTGTGCGCGTGTGTGTGTGTTTGAAGACAGTGGCGTGGCCGTAGCCATGGTGACGCGGGAGATCTCGCAGCAGACAATACACAGGCCTAGATGTACCCCGTGGATATACTACCCCCCTCCACCCCAACCAGGTCTCACACAACGTAGCGCAACAGTCTCCCAGCGGGGATGAATACTCCCAGCAACAAAGGGATCATCAATCCCTGCAGTTTATTTTATGCTGTTTTGTACGCTTTGAAATATTTCAATGTGATCCATCACGTTATGTGTGTGTGTGCATCCCCTGACATTCATAATCCTCATTATCATGACTATAACTAGCGGCAGCCTCCAGTGTCCCTCGCTGTTAAACCTGCATGCACACTTTTATCCAGTTTATCCTCCCATCCTTCTGTGGAGGAGGAGGGGTTGCCACGGTAACCGCCATGGGCGGCGGCGGCGGGGGGTTGGGGGGTGGGAATTAAAGGCCTAATCCGATTCCAGCAGGATGTGACTGGGCACCAGAGAGCTGAAGATGTCAGACTGATGAGACGCAGACGCGACCGGACCTCCTAACCCCTCCTCAGAGACGTCACCGTGGCATCCACCTCACAGCCGCCCGGAAATCACAGGGAGATACTGTCCCTTAAAACTGCTTTTAAGAAACATTCTGCGTCACCCAACGTAATAATATCATATGAACCAATGTATTGGGTCTCAAAGGTCAATAAGGCTTGTACGTGTGGGTGACATGTGGCTCTGGAGGTAGAGCGGGTTGGCTTGTAATGGGAAGGTTGCTAGTTCGATTCCCGGTTCCTCCTAGTGTCGAGGTGTCCTTGAGCAGGACACCTCAACCTCACTGCTCCGGACAAGCTGGCTGTCGCCTTGCATGGCTGCCACCGCCGTTGGTATGTGAATGTTTGAATGAATGGGTGAATTTTGGGCAGTATCTGAAAGCGCTTCGAGTGGCCATTGGTTAGAACAGTGTCCGTCTATAAATGCAGTCCGTTTGGCATTTACGTCACATCGCAATGACCGCCTCCATTTTGGGAGCGGAGGACTATTCGAATGTTCGTTATCGTGTTAGTAGTAAGGGTTCTCTGGTCATTGTTTGGTGATAAATCATGATATGATTCGCCCTTGTGGGGAGACATTGTTGTGTTTGAAAATACCATAAAGCCTCTCATGCGAGACCTGACCAGACAGAGGCTGGCCTAGGTCACGTCGTAGTCACGTTGAGTTAGGACTCTACTGCAACTCTCAGGAGTCCTATGGTGGAGAATCACCTACAAAACTCTCACGATGCATTGCATGTACAAGCCTAGAAAATACACTTTAGAAGTAGATTCTAAATAGTCTAAACTCTATTTACTTTGATGTACACACTCAAAATTCCTCCAAGAAGCATCTAGCTTGCTCAGCCAGGGTTAGAGTTTGGGTTCGCCCACTTCTGGATGTTTGAGAGGTGTGATTCCTACATAACTGTTAGCCAATAGCCGAGGGCTACTAACGCACAGGTAAGCTATCGTCAGCAGGGTTGCATAACACTGGGACCAGGAGTGTTACGTCATGTGTGTATTACTCTGAGAGATGTTTACCCAAGGCTTAGCGTTCAAAACATACTAAATACCAGTTATGTTAGCATACAGCTTCCCAAAGCGCTCAGTAAGACGATACAGCCCGTTCTCCAGCCGTACTGTTGACTGTTTGCCACATGGTTACACTTTAATCCTTTTATTTCCCAAGACTAAAGCCGGGGCCCTTGAGGCTGCTTTTCAAGTTGTGCAAGAGGAGCAGCGACCGACAGATCAAACGCTCCGCTCTGAGACTGAGAATGATTAAAGATAAATAAAAACACAGGACTGTCTAGTGCCCAAGAACACTGGTTTATATCGATTTCTGCCAAGCGTTCGGTTGGATTCTGCTTTTCTTTCCTCGCTCACACGCTCTTTTTTTTTACAAAATGGATTTCACTGCCGTCTGATGAGCACCGACTTTTCAGCGGATCTCACGTGAGGAACAGTGTATAGTTAGAGAACAGATATCACGTCTAAAAACCTCTGCAGACCACAGGCCTGCGGAGTCCTCCATCACATCACACCCTAATGAAAGTCAGTGATCATGATCACAGTCCTATTTGTGTGTTTGCAGATTATTTTGTTGTAATTGTGCATCCAACATGATAATAAGTTAACTGTCTGAGTCCCACGTCCATTCAGCCGTTCGCTTGCAAAACATTGAAACTTTGCAAGTATTAGCATGTTAGCATGCTAATTGCCACAGTGCATTACCCTGCTAGCATGTCAGCGGTGTGCTATGCGAAAAACGAAAGCTAAGCTAACAGATAGCATGTGTATCTCACACCGCATGCTATCAACACAACAGTTGCCCCAGCCAGCCAGCCACACGTGTTTCCCTCTGTAAATGCCCCCTCTAGCTCTGGTGTAATCTGTGTTCACCGGCCATGTCTGTTTACAGTAACTACAGTGACTACCGTAACTACAGTAACTACCGTTGTACGGTGAATGGTCCCACTCCTGGGAAGTGGAGGACTTAACGGAACCTTCTGGCCCCACTCGGTTCAATCCCCTCCAACGTAAACAGAAGCTGTTCTGACGGAGAGGCGCCCGCTGCACGGACCTCAGGACAGGTGGAGTCCAGCCCGTCGCTATGGAGACGGAGAAAACCAGTGGAAACCAACACCACCAGCACCCCCCCCCCCCCCCCCCTCCCCCAGACACACACACACGCACACACACACACACACACACCACCTACTTATATCCTTCCTGTACAGAAGATTATCTTAATAAATAAATAAATGGCAGACGACAAACAAAACAAACATTTCCACCCAGAAACAAAACAGCCAGATCAGCCAGTTCAGAGGAAAACATGTTATCATCGATATCAGCTTTAAAGAAATGTTTTCCCTACAGCGCCAAGGACGATGGAAACTAGAAATAAACCAGTACTGTGTTTCAGTGGATTGCCAGTTACAAGTTCTACACACCAGAGGAAGAGGCTGCACACTTTGGGACATTCATACCAGCTGACCAGTGCTGGGTAAGGAGTGATCAGTGAGTCAAGGCGTCTATAAACTAAACCGCTGACCTACATTCAGTGTTTATCAATTCAAGAACCCCATCAATGCCTTTCAGATAAACTGGGAAGGAATTAAACATGCCCAATGGGCCAGGCTGGTCACATGGTCAACAGAGGGTTGTGCAAGGAGGAGATAGCTTGACCCGGCTTCTCATTATCCACTATGATGAATTTAAAGGTGACTGAGAGGGACTCAAACCAACAAACGTAGTGGTGAGACTTACGAGGCTTCACATCTTTAAACATGAATTCAATTCAAATTGTATTTACCCAACGCAATTCACACAAACGCACGCAGTTCAGCTAGATGACAGACAGGCAGGCTGACAGCCTTCAGATCGACAGCTTTACTGCTTCCTGGGAGGTCAAAGGTCGTGGAGCCAAGCTCACCGCTCACGTGCCAAAAACAGGTTGTGCTGAGTGTGTGTGAGTGGTGTGTGTGTGTTACTCATGTCACACTAGTAGCTGTCATCTCTACAACACGTGTCTGTAACTAGTTGGTTGAAATACAGCAAGTAAACAATACGGCATCCACACACACACACTGTGCTATTCGGCTAATTTCAGCAACTCGGCCGCAGTAATGACAGGCTAACATGGTAACGATGCTGGGGTGAGTCTCATTGTCTGGGGCTCCATCTTGGTTCTAAACGCTAGCTGGCTCAGTGCCACACCTCAGCTAATGTTAAGAACCAAGATGGCGGCTGGTTGAATAAAGCTCTTGGATCCTAAACATAGTTAAAGGAAGGATATGCCACACCACATCCTCACAGCCTCACACCTCAACACTTCATGGCACGCGTCAGCTGCACACACGCACAGCTGGGCAATGCTATCTGCTATCCTTCAATCTTTACATCCACATTTACATTCAGGGCATTCAGCAGACGCTATTATCCAAATCGACTTACAATAAGTACATTTGTCAGAAGAAAGAGGAACACACTGTTCCTCTTTTTATGTTCAAGGACGTACAACATACACTCAGTGCATAAGAGGGGCGTGGGGTAGTGGGGGGGAGGCTATGCAGTCCATATTCTGTTGACTAGTGATCCATTTAGGAGATGCTTCACCCAGAGGCATGAAGAGAATGAAGTCATTGAGGAGCAGGTAGGGGTAGGGGAGGACATCTTGCTCAGGGACGTATGCAGGTGGGCGGTGGACTTTGGGTATTGAACCCAGAACCTAAACCCCCTGGCTATTACCCTGCACCAACCCTCCCCCCGTTGGTGTTAAGCCATTATTTTAGTCCTTAAGTAGAGTAGAACGCAGGGGTCAGGTTATCGTCCTCGGGACTCTAACCCAGGACCTTTAGGCTCCGAGTCAAACCCCCCCCCCCCCCCCCCCCCCCCCCACATCAGGTCTGGGCTGCAGGTCCACTGGACCGAGGGCAGTTGACACGGGGAGCCTTGCTGTGTCAACTCTGGGCCCCTGGGCCCCCCCGGGCCCCCCAGAGCCCACGGCCCAGAGAGACAAAGGCCAGCCCGCAGCTGAGTTTAGTTAAGTGTGTGTAGTTTAGTTTGTGCATGTACGTGTAGTTGAGTGTGTGCATGTGTGTGTGTGCATGTGCTTGCATGCAGGTATACCCATTTGCACGAATAGCCACCGGCACAACATGAACCCAGGGCCAATGAGAACACACACACACACACACACACACACACACACACACACACACACACACACACACACACACACACACACACACACACACACACCTGGAGGTGTCAGGCCGCGTGTCTGGCGTGGTTTTATTTAACCCGGGGGGCTGCGGAGCCAGTGGGCCGCTGCCGGTGTCCGTGTCCAGCGCCAGGGGTCTGCTTACCGCCCGCCGGGGCCCCGTGACACACGCTAAGTTAGGGGTCTCCTCTGGGGGGGGGGGGGGGGGGGGGGCTATTAGGAGCCCTGCTGTCTATTTGCGGACGTCTGCGGTCTATAACGGATACGGCCGCTGGAGGGGAGGCGGGGGGGGGCGGAGCGGTCCGCCGGGGGTATTTGTGGTGCTGGGGGGGCAGCTCCCACGGGGACACGGAGGAGGAGGGGGGGGAGCAGGGAGGGGTTGAACTGGGCGGGGGGGGTTGACGTCCAGTAACACCAGTACCCTGAGTCGACAGGCCGACGTGTGTGGAGCAGTTAGAGAGAGAATGAGATGTAGGGAGAGAGGGAGATACAGGTAGAGAGACAATGAGATATAGGGGGAGAGAGAGATACAGGTCGAGAGACAATGAGATATAGGGAGAGAGGGAGATACAGGTAGAGAGACAATGAGATATAGGGAGAGAGGGAGATACAGGTAGAGAGACAATGAGATATAGGGAGAGAGAGATACAGGTCGAGAGACAATGAGATATAGGGAGAGAGGGAGATACAGGTAGAGAGACAATGAGATATAGGGGGAGAGAGATACAGGTCGAGAGACAATGAGATATAGGGAGAGAGGGAGATACAGGTAGAGAGACAATGAGATATAGGGAGAGAGAGAGATACAGGTAGAGACAAGGAGATATATGGAGAGAGGGAGATACAGGTAGAGAGACAATGAGATATAGGGAGAGAGAGATACAGGTAGAGACAATGAGATATAGGGAGAGAGGGAGATACAGGTAGAGACAATGAGATATAGGGAGAGAGGGAGATACAGGTAGAGAGACAATGAGATATAGGGAGAGAGAGGGAGATACAGGTAGAGAGACAATGAAATATAGGGAGAGAGGGAGATACAGGTAGAAAGACAATGAGATATAGGGAGAGAGGGAGATACAGGTAGAGAGACAATGAGATATAGGGAGAGAGGGAGATACAGTTAGAGAGACAATGAGATGTAGGAAAGAGGGAGATACAGGTAGAGAGACAATGAGATGTAGGAAAGAGGGAGATCCAGGTAATAATAATAATAATAAATGAAATTTATATAGCGCTTAATATGGTACTCTAAGACGCTTTACATATTGCCTTATCAAAAATATGTAAGACAGACTAGACTAGGTAGAGAGACAATGAGATGTAGGAAAGAGGGAGATACAGGTAGAGAGCCAATGAGATATAGGGAGAGAGGGAGATACAGGTAGAAAGAGAATGAGATATAGAGAGAGAGGGAGATACAGGTAGAAAGAGAATGAGATATAGGGAGAGAGGGAGATACAGGTAGAGAGACGTAGGGAGAGAGGAGAGATGTAGATGAAGAGAAATCTAGAGAAGAGGGAGATATAGCTGAAGAGAGATGGAGTTCGATATAGATGCAGAAAGCGAGAGAATTAGAGACATAGATGGAGAGAATGGAGGGATGGAGAGATAAATAGATGTGGAAATGGAGAGATAGGTCCAACAATATAGAAAGAGAGAGACAGAGCGAGCCATCTCGATATAGAAAGCTATACAGAGAGGGAAAGATATCTAAAGAGAGGACAGAGACAGAGAGAGACAGAGAGAGACAGAGAGAGAGAGAGAGAGAGAGAGAGAGAACAAGTCGCAGCACAGAAAAACAAAGAGAAGCGGTAAACAGCCTAATTAGTAATTAGAGGGGCGTAGTGCACACACACGTTAGCATGCGTGTGTCTCTCCTTCCACGCAGGCTGCCATGCCTGGCGGAGTGTGTGTGATGCTGATGCGTCGCTGCAGAAGCGTGGGGGGGAGGAATGTGCTGAGTCCTGCTTGCGTCGGAGGTTACGGCGTAACTACGGCCCTCGGGCGCTCTGCGGTCGACTGGAGGCTATTTACAGGCTGAGGGTTAACGTGTGGGCAGAGAGAGAGAGAGAGAGAGAGAGAGAGAGAGAGAGAGAGAGAGAGAGAGAGAGAGAGAGAGAGAGAGAGAGAGAACACTGTCCCCATACAGAGTGGGGGGGGGTGGGCGTGGGACAGGAGGTCTGGACCTCACTGGCTCCATTGTAGGACTTTCCAGCGGGGAAAAGTCAACATTTTCGCCCTCATGGGGGGCGCTGCACCCTGAGGTCAGGGAATGACTCATGTTGTGTTTATGGATGTGTCCTGTATCATCATCTGGTGCTCTGTACCGGTTTCACTTCCTCTTGAGTACCATCTCTTCTCAAATCAAAAGGAGAGATACCGGTACACTAAGAATGGCGGCGGGATAACTAGCGGTTTAGGGGATTGACCTGAAGCTGAGAGTTACCGGGTTCGATTCTCTAATTTCTGTCTACCTGAAGGCCTCCTACTGTCTAACCCCTACCTGCTCTGTAATGACCTCTCTGTACTGTCTAACCCCTACCTGCTTCTTAATGAACTATATCTGTACTGTCTAACCCGACCTGCTTCTAAAAAAAGACAACAAACAGATAAATCCCTGGAAGTCTCTAAATAGTAAGCAGCCACCGGTAACGGGGTTTGTATTTAAAGGCTAGCATGCCGAGCTAGCTGAGGCGCCGTAGCGCTATGAACCCGAGTCCATTCAGAGTCATGATGTAGCCATCATGGAATCAAGACGCTCACTTTGAGGGGACCCAGGGGTGGCCGTGTATTCATGGACCTCTGGGTAGCACTCTGAAACCACCCGCAGGGAGCCAAGGTTAGACAGAATGATGGACCCTCTGCTCCTCTGATCTACAGTGTCTACAATGCCCACTACACACCTGTGGTGTGTACAGTGTTGACTACAGCATTGTTTAAGATGCTCTGGTACATTCTCATGTAGGAGTGCCCCTCCTTGTGTTAATTTTCTAGACAATAAACCGATTGTTTTTCTGAACTTTAAATGACATCAAACGGATATCAGATGTTGTTTCAGCGTAAACACTGAAACTCCCCGGAGTTGTCCTCAGGTGAACAGTACACATTCATACGAGTCAGAGTGTGAAGTTGAGAGATAGTCTCTAAATGCAAAATTACAATTCAAAAGAGCGGCAGACGCAGCAATAAACAGACGAGAACAAGTTTAGAAATAATCAGACAAAGACGAACAGAGCAAGCGGACCTTACACTGGCAGTCAATAACACACACACACACACACACACACACACACACACACACACACACACACACACACACACACACACACACACACACACACACACACACACACACACACACACACACACACACACACACACACAGAGAGTGAGTATGTGAGAGACTATCGACAAAGGATATCGACTCAGTAGGTCAGAAGACAGCCTAGTGAGTGTCTCCCAGGAGGTCTCTCCCCCCTCCCTCCCTCTCCATCCCTCCCCCGTCTCCCACGCAAAGCGCTGGAGGACCCTACAGGGTTCAGCTCCCGCTCGACCTCTGGTGAGGAAACACAACAGCACACCTCTTTGTGTTTCCTTTGTGTTTGGAAACAGACCCATGCTGCTCTTCAGCCTCAACATACAGTCTGCATCCTCACTTCGCTCCAACATTTCCCATGGTCGACGATGGCGCCAAGCCAACCAGAATCAGTGTTTCCATCCCATATGCAGAGACGGTCCGATAGCAATTTTTTCCTTCCCGATACCGATTCCAGAATTTGAGTATCAGCCGATACCAAGTATATCGATACAGCATCTAGCAACTGTAACTGCTGACAGCACTTGATCTTATTTAAGGGTTCATTTGCGATGACAGCGATGTTTAGTAAATGAGCAAGTCATGTGATGGTATCAGATCAGAGCATAGACCCATAGACTTTCAACTCTACCCATACGCCCTTTCAAGGTTCGACCGACACAAAGGGCGACAGTATCTGCTGCAGTAAACAGCGGAACCAATTATCAGACAGGCTTAGACGTGCCTCTCCAACCAGGAGATGGGAATGGTTTTAGGATTAAAGGTGATGAGTGATCCACGCGAGGTGGACAGCGGCGTGGCTCGGTTCCCAGCGAGGCCGTGGCCCGGGAGCTTCTGCTACCTGAGCCCCGACGCCGGCTGGTGATTAAGTCGTTAAGTCGTCCAGTAATCCAGAGAGTCGGCGCGCTTTAAGGGGAGAGCTGCCCGCCTCCGTCAGCTCATCTTCCTCCATTAATCCCTGCTGGTTTCCATGGTTTCAGGGCTCCACCTCCGCCGGCCCTCAGAGTCGGAGCCACGCAGCAAACGGTAAACCGAGCTGGATGGAGTCTCCGTTTAATTACCCCGAGTGTAGTCCTCAGATTACTACTACCACTACTACTACTAGTACTAATACTACTACTACTACTATTACTTTTACTACTACTACTACAACCAACACTACCACTCCTACATTACTACCACTACTACTACTACAACTACTTCATTACTACTACTATATCACTACAACCACTATCACCCCTACTACTACCAGTGTTATTACTTTCACTACCACCGATATTACATTACTACCATTGCTATTACTACTACCACCACCACTACATTACTCCCACCACCACCCCCGTCCCCAATGGGTTTGGCCACCCGTATGCGCCCAGGTTATTCTCAAGGTGTTAGCAGGCTGCCCCAACAAACCCAACACATCCCTGTTGGTTGTGTGTGTGTAGGCAGGCTGTAGTTGAATCCTTCCAAAAAGGTGGGTGCTGGTGTTGGTCAGACTCAGGGCCGTGCGGTAGCATCCCAAGGTGCTACCGCAAGGTTCACACAGGCCTACACGTCCTTGAGCATGACCTTTAAGGAGTGATCCCTCGCCCCTCCCGTTCCTCTCATCCAGCGGTCGTCCGTCAACACAGGGCGGCAGGTATCCGCATGCGGCTCAGGAGGTAGAGCGAGTTGGCTGGTGACCAGGAGGTTGCTAGTTCAAACCCCGCCTCCTCCTAGCGGAGTATCGAGGTTTCCCTGAGCGAGACATCTCACCCTAACTGCTCCTGACGAGCTGGCTGTCGCCCTGTGTGGTTGACTCCGCCGTCGGTGTGTGAATGTGTGCATGAACGGGTGAATGTGAGGCAATATTGTAAAGCGCTTTGAGAGGCCACTGGTTAGAAAAGCGCTGTTTGCAGTCTGTTTACCATTCACAGAGTATAGCACCTCACTAGCGCGCGGCGCGGCGTTAGCTCTGTAGTCTCTGAGCCGTCGGCCTCAGCAGGAGCTGGTTCAGCGGGTCCCTCTGTAACTCCGTAACAGCATTTCCCCCGGGGCGGACCTGCCACTCAGGACCTGTGACGCGCCGTGTGAGTAAGCACGCTGACTTCAGTACGAGACGAGCTGCAATCAGGAATGTCCGGTCTGTTGTTCACCTTAAGGAGTGAGTTACAGCGCCGGCCTTGTTTACATTCTGACAGAGCTGGAGAGAATCAGGTCAGAGGAAGAGTGGGAGGCGTGCGAAAAGAACACGAGAACTGACCAATCCCTGATGGAGGGTGTGTGTGGCCCCATTTTATGAACACAGCACATTCATCCTGTCCTTCATTCATACTCTTCTTCATTAGGACGCCGTGTACACTGGCTGGCAGACTGACGGACTAAAAGGCCTGAGTGTGGCCTTCCAAAATCCCAAACCATTACTTAATGACCTGTCTCTGTACTGTCTAACCCATACCTGCTCCTTAATGACCTTTCACCCCTACCTGCTCCTTAATGACCTGACTCTAGTCTGTACTGTCTAACCCCTACGTGGTGAGTGTCCTCCCAGCCCACTCAACACACAGTGTCTAAAGACATGTCAAATGTCAAACACGCCTGCTTCACACACAGAAGCACCTGACAGACAGATCACCTGACCTCTGTTCAAACAGAGGAAGCAGAGTCCCCTCTGCCACGACCCCCACCTATGTACACAAACCCACGCGTGTGTTTTGTATTAACTCTCTGTTCACTGTGTGTGTGTGTGTGTGTGTGTGTGTGTGTGTGTGTGTGTGTGTGTGTGTGTGTGTGTGTGTGTGTGTGTGTGTGTGTGTGTGTGTGTGTGTGGCAGTGCCAGGTGCTTGGTGGTCCAACATGCTCGTAACACAGTGCTAATGGGTGGATGTAGGATCCAGCATACAGTTCAACATTTGTGCACATCCATAAACAGACATGTACGGTGTATCCATCCATCCATCCCTGTTATGTGTTGCTGATTCACTATGGTCGGCTGTAACAGGCCATCAACGCTACGCAGCAGCTGAATAAAGTCTCCTTCTCTCTCGATGTGTACCAGACAGCGCCGGGCTATCAGCGCGGAGAGACAAAGAGCCAGCCGGTTCAGTGCGCCCTGCCCGCCCCCTGCCCGTCAACACAAGCCCCTCTCTCATCGACCGCCAGTCACTCAGCAGTCGTCTTTGACGGGATGCCCAGAGGACTAACCCCGGAGCCGTGGCCCGGCTCCAGACTCAGAACACAAGGTGGATTTATATTGCCTCTCCCCCTCTCCCTGCCTCCAAAAGTACACGGCTCACTCCCTTCCCCATCTCTCTCCTTCTTTCTCTGGTCGATTAACACTTCCAGAGATGATCTCATCCATCAGGCGATGCAGAACATGCAGCCTGCACACATAAGCAGCGATATAAACGGATCACACCGTCCCTCTGCCTTGCGGTCTTGTTATACCACCATACACGGCCTCATAAAAACAGTCACCGGTATGAAGTAATGGAGGAATATGAGTACACTACACAGGTGTCTGGCTATAGCGGTATCATTGAGCTAGACACCGCGGACAGGACGATAAGGGCGATATTGCAGCCCCTCAAGGGTTGGTATCCAGCGGTATCCGAGGGCCCGGATGCGATGGAGGCCAGCCGCTGACAGGTGCTGCCGCACCGGGCAGCACTCAGCAGCCCCCAGTACCACCCACCAGCCCCTGGCCCCACCCAGTAGTACCCACCAGCCCCCAGCACCACCCAGAACAGGAGCTCTCACCAGCTCCGGGCACCACCCTCGGCCTGCAAGGTGAAGATCCACACGTTGAGTGGGTTGGGTTCGCTTACCTCAGTGCCACGCGAACCGAGCTCTCGTCCTGTCCCGAACTCATGCTGCCTCACCGCTCCCACGCGTCCGTGCAACAGTTGGAAAGAAAAAAGATCGATCCGTATCGATTGGGTCTCATCGGATCCACCCGGAGAAAGAAAAAACAAGTGCGCACTCTCTCCCAGCAGAATGTGTGTGTGCGTGTGTGTGTGTGTGTGTGTGTGTGTGTGCTGCGTGCGACGAATGGAGCGGTCCGCGTCCACCTCGACTACGACTCAACAAAACAACCCGCCTCACTGCTAACTCTGTGTTACACGCGCAATAGAGACAATGTGCGCGGCCGTCAGCCTGGCGGGCCTACCGGGCGTGCATATCCCGGTTACCGGGCACCCGCGTGCAGCGTGCAGTGTGCGGTGTGCAGTGCTCCGGGCTCCCGCTGCGAAGCATGCATGCAGGGAGAGGAGACCGAACTGTGCTGTGTGAAGGGGGGAGCTCTCCGTTCGCACGCCGTCCGCTGAACTACGGAGGATTGATCCGCAATGCGTCACCAAGCCACGCCCTCTTCCACAAAGCCACGCCCTCTACCGTCACACCCTCTACTCAGGGTTCGGTCTGTGACGTCATAGGGACCAGGGAATAAAGATAACGGGTTCCACCGTCCAGGATGTGACAAATACTAGGCTACTTAAACACAGTTAAGATTGTGAACAGCAAAGACATTATCAAACCCATTTTTTTCTTATAATTTTCACTGTTTTGGTGCACAGATGTTTTTTGCAGTAAATACGTCCCATCATCCACTAGTATCCATTACCTCTACATCTCAGGATGAGTTGTAAAGTTCACCTGTTTGTAGGTCGATCATTCCCTCCCACAAAAGAGCAGGGTCTGCCAATGGCCACGTAGGAGCTCTTTATATTGTTAAAGTGATGTTATGAATGTATTCATAAGGCGATTTGATGATTCCCACTTTGTACAGATAAGATATTTCTGAGTGGGATGACAGCCACCTTAACCCAACCAGGTCCAACCCGTGGACCTATTAAAGAAGGTCCAACCAGCAGCCACACGATGAGTCTTCGTCAAAATAAACACGAGTATCTGTACTTTCATGTTTATTTTAGAGACGACAAGTTAAAGCCATTTCGTTTGGAATTAGTGTCCAATCTAATACCCTACACAATAATCTAATGATTAAATGATGCCATGCCCCATCAAATGCCATTGATCCACTTATGATGTATGCATAGGCTTTATTATTTATTATATTATTAATAATTATTCTACGTATTCTAGTGAGTTCCCCCCTTCACTGTAAAGCGTATTTGAGTGTCTAGAAAAGCCCTATATAAATTCAATCCATTATCATTTCAATCCATTGCTACATATTCTATTCTAATTGGCAGAAATATGCATATCTTTTCCCTCTTTTTCCTGCAGTTGCCCACCTGTAAGTACACAAACCACAGGACAGAAAATGATCCAGGATTGTCCTTTATTCTGCATTCCATGTGCAGTATGAGTTTATGTTCACAGGTTTGATGTGTGAGTGTGTGTGTGTGTGTGCCACATGTCCAATACTTAATAATTAATACTTAATGAGAAACACACATTCATGGACCCTTATGGCACACACACATACACACACACACACCCTAACTAAACTCACGAACCCAGTACATTGAGTCCAGGACCCCAGCCTACAGCTCTGCAGGGTGTCGCTGCTGAAGCCCCCAGTGGAAGTCAGTTCGGCCTACCACCGCCTCATGTGATCAGGGAGTATAAATAAATACGACGAAGGCAGTGGAGCCGGGAGCGGAAGATCACTTACCGACCGTCGTAAAGATGACAAGTATCAGAAAGCCAGAGGGACGACTGGATACATCGACCCAGGAGCAGAGTGGGATAGCAGCCTACCAGCGTCCTGGACCGTACCCACGGCTGATGTGCCTACCAGTGGACCGTACCAACTGGTAGGCTGATGTGCCTACCAGTGGACTGTACCAACTGGTATGCTGGTGGATTCACCAGTGGACTGTACCAACTGGTAGGCTGGTGGATTCACCAGTCTGCCAGTGGAACATACCGACTGGTAGGCTGTTGGATCCACTCTACACGCTCCATCAATCTTGTTAAAGGTGCTGCTGGGAGTTGTAGTTTTGGATCATCATTTTTATTTGGAAGAATAAGTTACAATATCTGGATAATGATATCATAATCATATGAAAAGTTGTGCCATTGATCCAACATTGGAACCAAAACCAGGCAGTGAGAATATCCCCCTACACCAAGATACCATACAGAATTAGTAAGCATTATAAGTTATTTCAAGTACTTCTATAATTATTAATTGTAAGTTAACATACGAACAATGACAGTGATAAAACAAACGAGGAGTATAAATACAAATACAAGGCCACCATAAGTGTTAAAGTGCAAAGACATTGTCCGTGTTCAAGAACCAAGTTCAGGTTCCCTCTGGAGCAGAGAGTCTCCGGCCCCTCCGGTCTTCTGGTGGCCGAGCGCTGAACCCAGAACCCAGGACATGCTGAGACCTGTGGAGGCCATGTGTGGGTCTAGGGAGGTTCAGACCTTCTGGTCCCACTCAGAAGCTCAGGCGCTCTTTGTCCCTCAAGATGCACATGGCAAATATTGGCCGTACCATCAAACAGGACAGAACCAGTTCTGTCAGGAGAAGAAAAGTGATGAAAGGAGAAGTACACCTGCACTATTCAGCCAGTGAAGAGACCTGGTGTAGACCCCCTCAGAGCAGGTCCTGGGTGGGGGGGGGGTCTTCTGCAGCTGAGCATCACCCTATCGGAGCTGTGGAAGCAGAACAAGGTAAGGGAGTTTTTTATTGCCCTCTGGGGGGGGGGGGCTAGGGTCGGGGGGGGGGGGGGGGTCATAAATACACAGCCTTTGAAGACCTTTGAGACTGTACCGGTGATTAAGGGCTATACAAATAAAAGTGAATTGAACAAGGAGCTCTTGAATGGCTTTCCCCTGGTAGTATTATGGGCTGGAGGACCCCCCCTCCGAGAAGAGACTTACGGTGATGTAGGCGACGGACCCGTCAAACCCCACCGCTCCGGACGGAGCCACACCTGGCTCGGACAGGTCGGGCTAAAACGAAGGGTTCAGACGTTTCAAAATGAGGCTGTTAGGCAGAGTGAGACCCCGTCCCTGGTGGTCCCACAGCAGGGTCTACCCAGTCCACATGGTGCCAGCCGGGTTAGGACCAGGACCCTGGTGGTCCCACAGCAGGGTCTACCCAGTCCACATGGTGCCAGCCCGGTTAGGACCAGGAACCTGGTGGACCCACAGCAGGGTCTACCCAGTCCACATGGTGCCAGCCCGGTTAGGACCAGGACCCTGGTGGACCCACAGCAGGGTCTACCCAGTCCACATGGTGCCAGCCCGGTTAGGACCAGGTGGTCTTACGTTTCCAAAACACCAAAGAACTGTTTGATGGAATAAGGAGGAGAGGTAGAACATGGAGGAGAGGAAGCTTGGATCCCAGTTTGTAAAGTTCATCATCACCAAGAAAGACCTCCTGAACACCTGTGGTCCCCCAACATAATGTCCACCGCTTATGAAACACATGAAACCAACAACAACAGGGTGTTAGTGGTATGAACAAATTAATATCGAAATCAAACTTTGATTGATTGTTAGTTTCATGTCACCATTGGAATGAATTAAGACATTGAATAAATAAATACTCAATTGTAATCAACTTGTGTCTCTCACCCTTCTACAGCCATGATTAGCCGACTCGTTAAAGTGATGGGACCTGGATATTATTCACAGAATACCTTGGAAATTGAAAAAATATACCCGTAAAAGTGTAGGATTTTCTGGCCTGAATTCTCCCCTCCCCCTCAAAGTCTGATGCTTCATTTAGCTGTGCCGTCGCTGTGACGTGATTGGTCCATCGGCTTGAAGGAACAGGAAGGAATTCTGTGGTCCATCACTTTAAAATGTTTTTCCCAAAACAACAAAAAACAAAACAGAGAGAAGGCACAGAGTAAAAACCAGAGAGCGCCCCTCCACCAGCAGCCTAGTCCAGGCCTAGTCCCGGTCTAGTCCAGGTCTAGTCCAGGTCTAGTCCGTGTCCGACTGCTCCTTGTCCGAGCAGGGCGGGCGGTCGCTGCTCGTTACCCGGGTGTAGCGGATGCCTCCGCCTCCGCCTCCGCCGCCGGAGCAGAGCGGGCCGGTGAACAGGACCTCCATCTCCTCCAGGGGCAGGCCCTGCGTCTCGGGCAGGCAGCCCAGGAGGAAGAGCACCCCCAGCAGGGAGACCACCGCGTACACTGTGAAGGCTCCTGGTACCGCAACACAACACAACACAACATAATGTAACACAACACAACATGAGGAGACCAGTAGGGAGACCACCGCGTACACTGTGAAGGCTCCTGGTACCGCAACACAACACAACACAACATAATGTAACACAACACAACATGAGGAGACCAGTAGGGAGACCACCGCGTACAATCTGAAGGCTCCTGGTACCGCAACACAACACAACACACCACAACATAATGTAACACAACACAACATAACATAATGTAGGACAAAACAACACAAGATGAGGAGCACGCCCAGCAGCAAGAACACCGCATACACTGTGAGGGCTCTTTGTACCGCAACACAACAACATTATGTAGAACAACATAACACAACACAATGTAGCACATCACAACACAACACAGGAGAAAGAGCACCCCCAGGAGGGAGACCCCCGTACACATAGAGAACGCCCCTGGTACCGCAACACAACATAATGTAACACAACACAGGATGAAGAACAAGCCTCTGGTACCACCAACACAGTATGTGGTATTAATCAATATCAGAGAGAGAGAGAGACAGAGACAGAGACAGAGACAGAGACAGAGACAGAGACAGAGACAGAGACAGAGAGAGAGAGAGAGAGAGAGAGACAGAGACAGAGACAGAGACAGAGACAGAGAGAGAGACAGAGACAGAGACAGAGACAGAGACAGAGACAGAGACAGAGACAGAGACAGAGAGAGAGAGAGAGAGAGAGAGAGAGAGAGAGAGAGGAGAAATGAGCGGTGTAAGGAAGAGGAGGAGACAGGGAGGGTGAGGAAGAGGAGGAGGAGGAGGGACCCCCTGGCAGCCTGCTGTAGTAGGTGAGGGCCTGGGCCTCCCCCCGGCCCCCCCTGACCCCTGACCCCCCTGGCAGCCTACCGTAGTAGGTGAGGGCCTGGGCCATGTGCAGGAAGCTGAGGGACACCAGGACGTTGCAGATCCAGTTGACCCCGGCCGAGACGGCGTTGCCCGTGCTGCGCGCCCACAGGGGGTAGATCTCAGAGTTCACCGTCCACGGCATGGGGCCCATGCCTACACACACACACACACACACCCACACGCACACACACACACACACACACACACACACACACAGGCACGCACACGCGCACGGACACGCACACACACACGACACACAGACACACACGTACACACACAGACACACACACACACGCACACACACGCGCACGGACACGCACACACACACACACACACACACACACAGACACACACACACACGCACATACGTACACACACACAGATATTGAGACAGAATCGTTCAGGCCTAAACACCCTCCCAGGAGACACTAACTGAGGTGACCACTAGGAGAGAGACCACTAGGAGTGAGCTGAGTGGGACCTGGAGCCAAGGAGAACACTAGGGGGAGAGGGGACTTGGACCTGGGGCGAAGGAGGCCAGGTACAGGATGAGGCCCAGCAGGACCACCCAGGAGTAGGACGTGGGGCAGTAGTTGTAGGCCCAGAAGGATCCGTCGCCCCCTGCTGTCTGGTTGGAGCAGCTGCATGGTCATCGCACACACACACACACACACACACACACACACACACACACACACACACACACACACACACACACACACACACACACACACACACACACACACACACACACACACACACACACACACACACACACACAGGAAGACAGCAGTATCAATAAGAGTTAAAGCACAAAGATGTGGCACACGCACGCACGCACGCACACAGAAGCACGCACACACACACACAGAAGCACGCACACACACACACACAGAAGCACGCACGCACACACACACACACACACACACACACACACACACACACACACACACACACACACACACACACACACACACACACACACACACACACACACACACACACACACACACACAGAAACACACACACGCACCTGCCCCAGGCGGCCTGGTCCGAGGAGGCGGGGTCAGCAGGAAGGCAGGTGGAGGCGTACAGGGAGGTGGAGTTCTCCCGGTAGCAGAACCCACAGACCGGGTCCAGCATGCAGGCCTCACAGGTCCTGGGGCGAGGAACACCCAACCCTCCGGTCCGTTAAACCCATCACATGAACATCTCATCCACAACATGATGGGTCTTTTAGCGGCTGCAATTGGAATATTGTACCACAGTGCTTTTAGCGTACTGGGTTGTCTAGGAAACATCTGGTGGACAGTTGCATTGTACCTCCCGCTACCTATTCGTACCAAGGACCTGTCAGCCCCCTGCGACCTTATCCTTCTCCCCCCCCACCACCACCACCACCGCATAAAAGTCTGACCAGCGTCTGACCATGTCCTTGATATTTACACATGAGAATTAACATCATCTACATTCCTACAGTTCCCCTTTTGAACAATTGAATTAGGGTGTGTGTGTGTTTGTGTGTGTGTGTGTGTGTGTGTTTGTGGTCTAACCCATAGTGGGTGCAGGTGTTGTTGGGCAGGTTGAGCGGGTGGGAGGTGACTGGAGGCGAGTTCTCAGCGGTGAGCAGGAAACCCAGGGCCAGCACTCCCAGACTGAGGGCCGTACCTGGACACACACACACACAGTCAATTACTCTCTCGTACAAAAACGTCCTCTCTTAATAAGACCTCTGCTCAGTTTAGAGGTAGAAGAAATACAGTACTAGTAGTAATAATTAGTAGTAGAAATAGTAGGAGAAGTAATATAGTCGTATAAGTAATGGAGTAGTAATAATATAATAATAGTAGAAGAAGTAGAAGAATATAGTAGTAGCAGTAGAAGTAATAATATAGTAATAGTAGTATACAAGCAGTAGTAATAGTTTTGTATTTCCATAGTAGTAGTAGCAGTACTAGCACTAGAGTGCAGGGTATTTATGGTCGAGCTGTCAAAGGGTGACAGTAGTAGTTGTAGTAGTACTAGTATTAGTACTGTCATCCTGTGACAATACGTACAGGTACAGTATTAGGACCGTCCCTATTGGATGAATCCGATGACAATGAGAACCGTCAGTTGTACACCTAATCCCTGGTGCATTATGGGTAACAAGTGGTATTGAGGTACTGAGTCGCTCGGGCGATGGAGGTGACCATGGCGACGCCTACCCAGCATGCTCCACAGGGACAGCCGGCGCCGGCCCATCCGCTCCACAAGCCACACCCCCACCAGCGTGAACAGGAAGTTGGTGGCCGCGGTTGCCGCGGACAACCAGATGGCCTGCTTGATGTCTCGCACCCCCGCCATCTGCAGGATGGTGGCGCTGTAGTACCTGGGTCATTCGGACAGGAATACTCGTTATACCATACTTATCTAAAACTTATATAATCTTAAACTTCTTCTGCCAAACAAGGACAGAACCATTGTCTAGAGGAGCCTACATGTTGTAATATACTATCTTCCTAAATCCATAGTTCATCACCATAAAAATAAAAGATTTATTAACTTGATCACATCTCTGTATCTGCGTGTGTGTGTGTGCGTGCGTGTGTGCGTGCGTGCATGTGTGTGTTTGCGTGCGTGAGTGTGTTTGCGTGCGTATCCCCTACATGATAGTGTTGACCCCGCACAGCTGCTGGAACATCTGCATCCCACACCCTACCACCAGGGCCCGGCGTGTGGGGGCGTGGCATAGGATACGCCAGATCACCAGGCCCCCTGCAGGAAGTAGCAAAGGAAGTCCCTGTTACCTCGAGGCCTCCCTGGGCCTCTGATTGGTCAGTACAGGACACCTCTGTTCTGAGGGTCACCAGGCTTTATGACGGCCGGATGAACTCTGGGGTCACCAACCAGTCACAAGTGGATGGGTTTTGAAAGGGCTTGTACTCAACCTGCTAATTAATTGGCTTATACATCGTCACAGCGGGGTAACATTAAACACAGAGGAACAACGTCAAAGCATTACTTAACCAGGACCTGTAAGGATGATTCTAAGATGATGCCAAGATCATGCTAAGACCATGCTAAGATCAAGCTAAGATGATGCTAAGATGATGCTTAGACCAAGCTAAGACCATGCTAAAATGATGCTAAGATCATGCCGAGATCATGCTGAGATCAAATTTATAGCAAAATGACTAGACAGGAAATGATCCCTCCAAAATAAAAGACCCTGTACTGAGTGTGGTTTTAAAACAGAAGAACAGATAAAGTCCTGGATGTACAGTTGGAGCAGTTGATGATGTCCTTACCTCCGCCCGCTTGCTTCTCCTCCTCCTCCACGCTGGTCCTGATGGTGTCGTACTCCTGGTCAACGCCCCGCCCCCCTCTGATTCGCTGCAGCACCACGCGGCCCTCCTGGCCCCGCCCCTTCTGCAGCAGCCAGCGGGGGCTCTCTGGGAGGAAAAGGAACCCCCCGAACTGGAGCAGGGCCGGGACCACCGACAGACCCAGCATGTACCTGGCGGGGGGAGAGGGTGGAGGTGGAGGTGGTGGGGTGTTGGATGGTGTTGGAGACGTGGTGTTGGGGAGGAGAGGTAGTGGTGGTGGAGGTGGTGGGGTGTTGGATGGTGTAGGAGAGGTGGTGTTGGTGGAGGGGGTGGTTGGGAGGAGAGGTGGACAGGTGGGGAAGGGGAGAGGTGGAGGTAGGCGTAGGGAGGGGGGGAGTGGATAGGAGAAGAGAGGAGGAGGCGGTGGTGGTGTGTTGGGTGGTGTTGAGGGTGGTGGTGGATATGGTTGATGGTGGTGTTGGAAGAGGGGGAGAGACAGTGAGGGAAAGAGAGACCATAAGGAGAAAGAAATGGAAGATGAAGAGAGGAGAGGGGCAGGGATTAAGATCAGAAGGAGACCTGAACAGGGTCGTCTCCTGACCCAGGATCAGATCAGAGCACGGACTGGCTGGAGACTGCCTGTCTCTCTGACCTGGAGACTTAATTTCTCTCTGACCTGAGGACTGCCTGTCCCTCTGACCTGAGGACTGCCTGGCTCTCTGGCCTGGGGACTGCCTGTCTCTCTGAGCTGGGGAGTGCTGCTGGCTGGAGCCCTGCCTGTCTCTCTGACGGCCTGTCTCTCCTTCTGCCTGTCTCTCTGACCTGGGGAGTGCTGCTGGCAGGAGCCCTGCCTGTATCTCTGACCTGGGGTCTGCTGGTCAGAGACACAGGCCACGGTCTCACAACATGACCCTCATTGTGTACTGCTAATCACTGTCTGATAGAGGTGTGAATCTTTGGCTTCAGACGATTCGATTCGATTAACAATTCAGTAGTTGGCGATTCGATTCAAAGACAATTTTTTTTTTTTGGAACGATTCGATTCTGTAAACCACGATTCGATTCAGTAACTTTGAACCAAAATTCTATATCCGTGAAATAAACATGCAATAATGTGATACCCCCCCTTGTCAACTTTACCATTATTCTTTGCGAAGCCAAAATGCTTCCACACTTTGGATTTCAAGTTTGCTGGTGCATTAACAATCTCGCTGCCGCTCTCTGCCATGTTTGAAATGCACCAGTAGAGGGTGAGGGAGAAAAAAAACCTCTTGTGGGACTTCCTTGTAAGCTGACTAGCTGATGACAGAGTTACGGATTACCGAGCTCCACTTCACAAAATAAACGTGTAAACTAAGTCTTAAAACATTAATCAAAATCGATTCATACGATTTAAAGCATTTATATCGATTATTGGTGAAGCCAAAGCGATTCATTCTATTTATTTATTTTAGCAGATCGATTTAGTTGAATCGGTAGGACTGACAATCGATTCATCGACCTTTGCCCTGTAGGTCCCCTGTGTTGGCCCTGGTGTGTTATCCAGAGGCAGTATTGGTCGTCCCTATCATGGACTGGACTGTAGACTTCACAGCTAAGTCTACACTGACGTTGCTGCTTTTGTCAGCCAATACTTGTGTTCAACCAGTTTATCTGAAATGGATTTTGTTGATCAAGGAGTCCCGCTGTCTGAGAGCAGGACTTCGAAGAGATGGCCAATAAAAGGGCAGCGATCGACAGAGCTACCCAGATCTGCACAGAAGGCTTCCCCAGAGCATATTCTGCTGGACATTTAAACAAATTCTTCAATAGCGCACAGAGTTAGATCAGCATTCTGAATGGTCATGAAGATGGGCGCCCAGACGAGGCCAGATATTAATTTGAATATGCGGACGGTGTCACAAGGCGGTCTGAGCCTAAACCACATCCTCTGGGAAATTTTAATATAACTCTAGGGCTCTTCAAGATGTAAACCAACGTAGTAGTAGTAAAGAGAGAGAGAGAGAGAGAGAGAGAGAGAGAGAGAGAGAGAGAGAGAGAGAGAGAGAGAGAGAGAGAGAGAGAGAGAGAGAAGGGGTAAACTGTCTAATTAGAGGGGTGTGGTGCGCACACACACAAACGAGAGAGAAGATGATATCCTTGATGTACCTCCAGCCGTCCTTCTCCAGGTAGCTGAAGGCCCCGTCCACCATGCTGGCGCTGAACTGGCCCCCGGTGATGAAGAGCTGGTTGAGGGTGACCAGCTGGCCCCTGAGGTGGGGGGGGGCCACCTCCGCGATGTACACCGGGACCGTCATGGAGGCCAGCCCTAGCACACAGCCCACATCATCATCATCATCATCATCATCATCATCATCATTGAGCAGATACATGACACAGAGCTCTGTTCATTACTAACACTATCACTACTACTACGTATTAACACTGTCACTACTACTTATAAACACCACTACCTATAAACACCATCACGAACACCACTACCTATAAACACCATCACTACTACTACTACTACGTATACACACCGTCATGTCTGCCCCACCAGCCCCTACAGCCCCCTAATGACCCTGAAACGAAGGGGTTGCTCTTCTGGGTCCCTAGACGTTTCTTCCTGGATCATTTGAGGATTTTTCCTCGCCCTTTGGTTTAATCCGGAGATAAGGGGGTCTGTATAACGTGCCATATGAAGCCCTTTGAGACACGGTGATAAGGTTCTAAACAGATAAAATAGACTTGATAAGATAACTTTCCTCTGTTTACATGATCTGATCTGTTTAGTGTCTAAGCTGAGCCCAACCTTTCTGACCAGGATCTAAGTGATTTGGTTAGGCTATGAATCATCAGGCAGGGCATTCATAAACATGACTAAATGATCAAAAGGATACCCAAACATCAGCTTATGTCAGACATCTCCTGCGACCCGTATCAGGGGAGCCCCAGTGGGGTCGCGACACCAAGGTTGGGAACCACTCTAGTATATTCAAACACTTTCACACTAGCCTACAAATAAATACTTTAATAAAAGCTCAACAGAACAACAGAACCAGAAAACGTACCTATACCCAAGCCAACGATGACCCTTCCTAGGAGAAGGGTAATCTTATCCGGCGCGGTGCCCAGGACAACTCCACCGACGCTGAAGATGCCGCTGGCCAACAGGATGCAGATCCGGCGGCCAAACACCCCGTTCAGGAAACCCCCCATTAGGGCGGAGAGCGCCGCGGCCCCCACGGTGCTCGACACCACCAGCTCCTGCCAAAGGGCGTCCAGGTGCATCTCTCTCTTCAACAGCAGCATGGCCCCGGACACCACCCCCGTGTCGTAGCCGAAGATGAAGCCCCCGAGGGCGGAGAAGAACGTCAATACGTACACGAACCCCGGCGTAGGGGGTCGGGCTGCGTCCGGGTCCTGGGGGTCGGTACCATAAGCGGTGACCGGGACTCCATCCAGTTGGGGGCTGATGAGGCTACGTTCTCCATCGTCGGTCGCTTTCTTCTCCCCGTCCCCCATGGGGCTGGTTAGGCGGCGCAGCGGGGGGTCATGGTGCTTGCTGCTGGACATGCGAAAGAGAGGCGCGTCGGTTACACCCTGGGTGTCCGGTTCTCGGCGGACGGTTTGGCGTCTGATCCGAAAGCGCTGAGGGTTTTCTGTGACATGCCAGGGAAATGAAATCACGTCGCTGCTTCTTGTCTGGCTAGTCTTGTTCCAGTCAGGCGTTCTCGTGTTACGACGGACCGCCTGGAACGAGATGCAGCAAATTAGCGTTATTGGTGAGAGAGGGGGCGGGACTTTGAGATGCATATAGCTTCGAGAGGCGAGTGAGAGAGTGAGAGAGATAGGTCTGTTACATGTTTCTGACATAAAACAGTCACAGACTTTTCAAAATTCTGATTTATTCTCCCTTTTGGTTTGTAATTATGGTCGCTCTAGACTGTTAACAACTGAACCGGAAGCTGCGCGGCGGTAAACCGGGATAACGCTACAACCCAGGATCCTCCCTAAGCCTAGTCAGTCGAGCCAATAGCGATACACGGGGGCGCGGCGCGTTCCACAGGTGACCTCCCTCGAGGATTGTTATTATTGACAACTTGTCTCGTCGTTTAAACTCCAACCCAGTGCTGCAGTCCATCAAACCATTCACTCTCCCCGCACAAACAGTCGTTATACATAATAACACCAACACTGATCGTCTTCAACTGTCTCGACGCCCATTTTTGCTAATCAATATTCCATCGTGGATCGATTGCCACTGGTGCACGTCACCCCGACCTGCAGTGCTGGTATACAGGTTATGATGATGTTAATGGGAGCCTGAATGCACCAGCTGTCTGCGGACTGCCGTAAAGTAAAACACACAGATCCAGTCCTCATCAAACCTCCACTTCCTATAAATTCCTAAAGCGACCGCGGATACTAAAGGGGAGACAACCGGTAAAACTTTATAATTAACTCCAATAGTGGCGTGAGCTGTTCATCAAAGTAACCAAACAACAACATAAAGCGTCTCTTCTTACTTTGTTCGCTGATCCCTGCTCGCCTCTCCTCGGACGGGAGGTTTCAGACTGAAGTCCTGAATCCCAGAGAAGTCATATGACAGTCGGGAGGAAGCAACACACGTCACGGTGAACGCACGTCCGTCCGTCCGTCCCCCCAGAAACAGAAAGGGAACATGTCTCCGTGGAACTAGGAACCACCCGACTCATTCCTCACAACAGCAGTGATTGGCTCACCCACCCCGGGCTGTTGTATTTGTTTTGACGTCCGGCTGCACCACCCCACATGGTATTTTCTCCCCGTGTTGGTCCCCCGCTCTGATGCGTCTCTGTAACCGTCCTTTGGCGCTGCAGAGCGGCAGCAAATCGTGAGTTGATGCCGCATGACTCGAGCCTCATGTGGGCCACCGGATGATCAGTTCTCCGGACAAGCTGAGCTGACACCCTGGGACACCATGGTGAACAAAGAGGACCTGGAGGAGAGCATCAAGAAGCTGGTGGTCCGGCTGAGCAACGTGCAGGAGGACAGGCAGCTGATGACGCTGATACAGATCATCCAGGATCTGCTGTTCCACGCGCACACGGACGATGGTAGGACTACTACTCTGCTGATTTATAAGTGTGTGTGTATAAATTGTGCATACGTTTATAGAGAGCTCAAACTAAAGGATGTAGGAGATGATACGCGTGACTGTTGAATTTTCTGTATTTAAACACATCTATGTATACCTACATCTTTGTAAGACATTTTATTTCCCCTCTGTTTTCAAGTTCCAGTTCTTTTTTCTCAGTTGCACGCTTCTCTTCAAGTGTAAATTACCATAATAAGCCTCAGCATGGGGACGGAGAGCAGAGAGGTCTCCTCCCCGTCGATGTCCTCTCTGTTTCTGGTTCTGGTTAGGTAGGGGTTAAAGTAGGGGTTTTAGTTAGGATTATGGTCCCAGCCTTGCTGAAGTCCTCTTTGTTTCTTTGTGGTCTCTGCAGCAGCAGAGCTGTTTGAAGACAAAGACGTCCACGTCCCTCTGATGCTGGTGCTGTCAACCTACATCGACAGCAAAGGAGTCCAGCAGGTAAAGATACAAAGACATATTGGCCCTTTAGGATTATTTCATATTTTGTACACTGTACAAAATGTTGTACATTGTACACCGTATTGTATTGTATTGTATTGTATTGTATTGTATTGTATTGTATTGTATTGTATTGTATTGTAGCACTTAATAATAGTGTATTGTATTGTAGCACTTAACTGTGTAGCAACTGCAGCAGCTGCTATCATGTCTGTAATACGGGGAATTGATTAGCCTAGCGATTGTGGTACTTGCACTTGGTTCTATGAACATCCTTTCTGTACCGACAGCGATATATTGATGCACTTCTTATGACAAATGTACTTATTGTAAGTCGCTTTGGATAAAAGCATCTGCTAAATGCCCTAAATGTAAATGTCAGTGTAAATGTAATCAATACCTAAAGAGCCTCGGATTGACTGTTGCTCGGGGTCTGGACTGAGACTCCAGGCTAGTTTAGTCTGGCTGGCCCAGGAGTATTATCCAATAACATTTAACAAAATTGACAGTCACTTCACAATAAAAAAAAATCAATTATATCACAAGTTGTGTTGTTAAACGTAGGTTTTGACAGTTTTCTTGAAAGTCAACTTTCAATCAGACTCGATCCGCTGCCACATTTCTTTGGGCTGACAAATCAATTCTTTGGGGGGAGACATATCCCCCCCAGATCTATGCCCTGCCTGGGCCCCTCCTGGTCGACACGCCCGTGCCTGGACTCGGCCCTCACACCCCTGCCTGCCTTGTTTTCCAGGCAGGGGTGTGTCGAGCAGGAGAGGCGTTTCCAGGCAGGGAAGAGCCAAATGGGCAGAGTTCGAGTTAGAGAACGGTTTAAGGGTTATGGTTAGTTTAAGGTTAGGGTTATAGTTAGGTTTAGGGGCTAGGGTTAGGTTTAGGGGTTAATGTAAGGGTAATAGTTAGGTTTAAGGGCTCCAGCGGTTGGAGCAGTGACACTCACACCTGAGTTTTAGTTTCCTTCGTTGTTCAGAGGTGAGCCACGCCAAAAAGGACTGAATCACTATCCCCTCGTTAACCTTTAACGATCCAGCTGAAGGTTAACAAGGCGTCCCAAGACACTTTAAGAGCTGGCCTGTGGCGGCTGCCTCCTCAGTCCACATGACGGGGACTGGGGAGTGGAGCGTCTGAGCGCGTGCAAGTTTACACGCTGCTTCACGCTGCGTCACGTCATGTGACATCACGTGTAAGTGTTCACGCGCTCAGGTGATCCTACACAGTACATATTCATCCGTGGTGTGGTCTTATTCGCCCCCCCCCCCCCCCCCCCCCCCATAACATAAAGGTATGCAAACACAGACGATAAATATTATTTGTATAATTCTAATGATTATTGTACAGTAAACTGTTGACATACAATCGTAACATAATGTAACCATATAATGTATGCAGAAATAGCTGCACAGTGAAACCAGCGATGAGTGTAGTGTGAATTACAAGTGACTGGCCGGTAGGTTACTGGTTAAGGCTCTACACCTGTAGCCTCTACAGGTGTAGAGCCTACACCTGTATGTCTTTATCAGGCCGTTTATGGGCTGTAACTCAACCGGCTGTCTCGTCTCCAGGTAGGCTGGTCGCTGCTGTGCCGTCTGATCGAGATCCGGCCCAGGACGCTGGACCAGTTAACGTGCTCACTGGAAGAGGCCCGAGAATGGGAGGTACTGGCTGTGCACCAGTAAGTGGAGCCTGCTCTATACTAACCCTGGATCATATGTTAGGGCTTGATACTCATTTGACCCTCATTTTATGATGACAGGGTATTCATTATAATGGCCTGGTGCATTTCTCTCCCTTTTTCAGTTGGCACGCTTTGTGTTGTCACAAACTACCCCTGTCTCTTCTGAGTTGTGGTTTTATTAAAGAAGTTAAAGCAGTGACAAAATGGCATAGATCACTAAATTGAGGACATACTAAGAAGTTATTAAATGAAAACAAGTTTGGCTTACATTTACATTAAGAGCATTTAGCAGACGATTTATTCCAGAGTGTCTTGCAATAAGTACATGTGTCAGAAGAAAGAGAAACAACAATATATCGCTATGGGTACAGTAATGATGTTCATAGAAAGTGCCAAGCACTAACCATCACTAGGTTAACCCGTTCCCCGTACACAACAGAGATAGCTAGGATAAGATGCTACACAGAGTACTATTTTTAAGTGCCACAATGTACAACATAAAATAAGTGCGTACATTAGGTTTGTTCACTGGCCCTTTAAGCGCCTTCCTGAACATGGCCGGTGTGGCTGGGTGGAGGGGTCTCTAACGTGCTCCGGCCTGTCTGCAGGCTGCTGCTGAAGGTGCTGTCTCTGTACAGCAGCGACGTCAGGGTGACCATGGTGGGTCTGCGGGCCCTGGCTCTGCTGCTGGGGCAAGGTGAGTCGTGTGTGTGTGTGTGTGTGTGTGTGTGTGTGTGTGTGTGTGTGTGTGTGTGTGTGTGTGTGTGTGTGTGTGTGTGTGTGTGTGTGTGTGTGTGTGTGTGTGTGTGTGTGTGTGTGTGTGTGTGTGTGTGTGTGTGTACTATTTTCGTCTCCCATTGTCGACTGTTTTATTCCCAAAATAACTGACCTTTTTGAATTGGTTCGGACAATATAATCACTGCCTACTATCTACACACACACATACCTATAGGCTATACACACACACCTGTGATAAACTAACAACGGAAGAATGTCAATGTCCCATGGCATGTTAAACTATGCTTTATCTTTTAAGTCACTTTACCAACAACATTCAAGAAAGTGGGGAAGCAGACTTGTGTCGCTACTATCCAGCAGACCTTCTGTGTTACAGCAGAACATCCGATCCAGCAGAATATATATATGTGTATAAGCATATTTATAAAATAAATACGAAGAGCAGAAAGCAAACCGCCCGTTCAGCCTGATCTGAGCTCTTCTGCTATCAGACTCTAGATGATAAGACTAGTCTGATTTGTGAGACTATTAGGAGTACAGGCTGCTATGGTTACTCTGGTAGTAAATGTCCAGTTTAGTCCTTAATGACGGCCCTCCCTGTTTAATGGCTTCAGCCCCGGGAATCCACAGTCCTCAATATGACATAGGGATGACACTTTAGGCCTTAAATGATCCTGTTCTTCGTGTGTGTGTGTGTGTGTGTGTGTGTGTGTGTGTGTGTGTGTGTGTGTGTGTGTGTGTGTGTGTGTGTGTGTGTGTGTGTGTGTGTGTGTGTGTGTGTGTGTGTGTGTGTGTGTGTGAGAGTTTGTGTGTGTGTGCATGTGTGTTTTATTGGCGATGTTAATTGTCTGTTGCATTATGAGTGTCTTTATAAATCTATTATTCTTATCATACCGCATACTGATGCTAGTTTCTCTAAAAGTGTGTGTGTGTGTGTGTGTGTGTGTGTGTGTGTGTGTGTCGACATCTGACACGTGTTATTGGGTGTGTGTGCGTTTGTGTGTGTACCTCTGACATGGTGTGTGTGTGTGTGTGTGTGTGTGTGTGTGTAGACATGCTGCCCCTCTTGGTGTTGGAGGAGGAGGAGGAGGTGTTCGGTCTGCTGGTTGAGGCCATGAGGAGGTTCTCCTCCAGCGAGGAGGTGCTGCTGCAGGGCTGTACCTCCCTGCAGCTCCTCTTGGAGAGAGGTAACACACACTCACTCACTCTGTCTGTCTCTCGCTCTCTCTACTACTCTCTGTCCCTCTCTCTATCTCTGTCTCTCTCTCTCTCCCTCTCTCTTGCTCTCTCACTCTCTCTACTGCTCTCTCTCTCTTTCTCCCTCTCATCAATTAAATCACAAATATCCTTTACGACATGGAAAAAAATGATCTTTCTTTATATAAATAATTACAAATATTAAATGAAGACATAAAATACAAGGGATATGTGTCTCCAACTCACTCTCTTTCCCTGCCTCTTTTTGTCTCTCTCTCTCTGTCCCCCTCTCGCCCACTCCCCCTCCCTCCGTCCCCCTCTCTGTCTCTCCCTCCCTCCCGCCCACTCCCCCTCCCTCCGTCCCCCTCTCTGGCTCTCCCTCCCTCTCGCCCACTCCCCCTCCCTCCGTCCCTCTCTCTGTCTCTACCTCCCTCTCGCCCACTCCCCCTCCCTCC
>NC_079420.1:10856827-10874327 GCF_026213295.1 Gadus chalcogrammus
CCATGTTGCTGCACTCATCCGCCCCGGGCGTGTTCACCGCCGCCAGCGGAGCGCTGGCCTCGCTGCTCACCCACGACGGTGAGCCGCGTGTTTCTGACTTCTACCACCGTCCCGCCCTTCTGCTCTGACCCCCGGACCCTCTGCTCTGGGTGTTACTGGAGCATCCTCTCACCCCCTCTGAACTCCTCTCGGCTGTACTAACCATGTGCTCCCGGGGCCGTGACCCCAGGTAAGATGCGCTCGCTGCTGCTGTCCAACGGCCTCCACGTGAACCTGGTGGACATGATGAAGAGGCACGCGGCGTCGGAGGACATCTGCCTCAGCGCCTGCAGACTGCTGACCCTGCTCTTCCAGGGGAGGTGAACCACCCAGTCCTCCTCCTGAGACATTTACATTCAGGGCGTTTAATATACAGTAAGGATGTTCATAGAAACAAGTGCCAAGCACTAACTATCGCTAGGTTAACCCATTCCCCTTATAGAACAAAGACAGCTAGGCTAAGTACTGTTTTTAAGTGCCAGGACATACAACATACAATAAGTGTGTGAGAGGGTTGTCGGGGTGTCCAGGTGAATTGTGACCGGTCCCAGAGGCCCGAGTGTCTTGATTGGCCCATACCAGAACCTCTGGTCCTCCTCCCTGTGCAGGACGGCAAGCCTGGACGAGCTGAACATGGCCATGACCCAGATCCTGAAGACCATGAAGCTCCACAACTTCCAGCCCGAGGTCCAGCTGGAGGCCCTGCAGGCCAGCCTGGTGTTCCTCTGCCCAGGTACCCTGAGTCTGACCCCCAGGTACCCTGAGTCTGACCCCCAGGTACCCTGAGTCTGAGTCTGACCCCCAGGTACCCTGAGTCTGATCCCCAGGTACCCTGAGTCTGAGTCTGACCCCCAGGTACCCTGAGTCTGAGTCTGACCCCCAGGTACCCTGAGTCTGAGTCTGACCCCCAGGTACCCTGAGTCTGATCCCCAGGTACCCTGAGTCTGATCCACAGGTACCCTGAGTCCGGGTCTGATCCCCAGGTACCCTGAGCCCAGGAGAGACCCTAGGGCATGGACAGGCTAGTGTTGGAGGTGATGAGGTTACTGGGTTTAGTGCCCTGGTAACTAAGCTGTCAACATTACACAAAAAATATAATAATGTTTTAACAAAAGTATTTTCGCCAGCTCCAGTCTCTCTGTACGCAGTTGAAGATGGATTTGAGTTTGTGTGTGGTGTATCGCTTGGGTTTTGTTTGTAGGAGTAATTTTTCTATGAATTTTGCTTGTCCAGAAATGCATTTAAATAAGCTCCATCAAGAGGAAGAGTTCTGGACCTCTCTCATTTCTGAACCCTGCCTCTGGTCCTGGCCCTGACTGTGGGGTCTCATCCCACAGACCGCAGCTTGCGGGAGAACGGGGTCTCGGTGGGGGACCCCGACGCCGCGGACCTGTCCCTGAGGGTCCTGAAGAACCAGTGCGTGCTGGAGGGCGCCCACGCCGTGTACCTGGAGGCCCTGAACCGGGTAGGCCCCCTTCAGGTCCTCGGGCCTCGCCGCTCCTCGAGCCCACCCCTGTGTTTGTTTTGAAGGACCCTGATTGGGTAGGAGGGGTCACGCCGCCATCGCTCAGAGAAAGCGAAAGTCGATCATCAAACTCGATAACATTTACATTTAGGGCGTTTTTACCAGAAGCGACTTGCAATATGTAAGTAATAAGTTTGTCAGCAGAAAGAGAAAAGACAGCATATCGCTGTCTTTTCAACCTTCACTTTGTTCACTTTGACTCTGCATAGCCTCCCCCCTACACACACAGAGAAATACACTGAGGAAAACACACAGAAGAACACACCCAGGGGGCGTCACACAGAGGAACACACACAGAGGAACACTATCAGGTCATCAGAGTTAATTCAGATTGTCGTCCAACTTAATAATAGAGATAGCTCTGTTAAGCACTATTTGACTCGGATTAAAGCGATACGCTGAGACATCTCAATTATCGTTTCAATGTCTTACTCAGAATTAGACGAGATGTTAAAGTCTAACTTCATCAGTAGGGGAGTTCTCTGGGTTAGCCTCGCTTACCGCTTCTATTGATTGTGTGTGTGTGTGTGTGTGTGTGGGTGTGGGTGTGGGTGGGCGTGCACTTGTGTGTGTGTGTGTGTGTGTATTTGTGCGTGTGTGTGTCTATATATGTGTGTGTATTTGTGCGTGTGTGTGTCTATATATGTGTGTGTGTGTGCACTTGTATGCGCGTGTGTGTGGTTCTGTGTGTGTGTGTGCGTGTGCGTGGTCGTGTGTAGTTCATCAGCAGTCCAGCCATCCAGACATGCGGTCTGAGGGTGTTGTCCGCCCTAGCCGACTGCTCTGGTGCAGTGGACCTCCTCTGCCAGCAGGGGGCGATAGACACCGTGCTGCACACGCTACAGATGTTCCCCAGGGATCGAGGTACAACAACTCTGTGGTACAAACCTCCACCTTCACATTCACATGAGGTTAACACACCGAAGACCGAGGGGATGCATGAGTCAGGGTCGTAGACCTGGTCCTCAGAGCTCCAGCTGTGGGGTCTCACCCTGTGTTGTGGTCCTCAGGGGTCCAACTGCGGGGTTTCATCCTGTGTTGTGGTCCTCAGAGCTCCAACTGCGGGGTCTCATCCTGTGTTGTGGTCCTCAGAGCTCCAGCGGTGGGGTCTCACCCCGTGTTGTGGTCCTCAGGGGTCCAACTGTGGGGTCTCACCCTGTGTTGTGGTCCTCAGGGGTCCAGCGGTGGGTTTTCACCCTGTGTTGTGGTCCTCAGGGGTCCAGCGGTGGGGTCTCACCCTGTGTTGTGGTCCTCAGGGGTCCAGCTGTGGGGTCTCACCCTGCTCCAGCACCTGGTCTCCAGGAAGAAGCTGTCCAGGGTGATGGTCCCGGTCCTGGCCTCCGTGGTGGTCTCGTCCCTGGGCCAGTACGCTGACGACCCCCCCCTGCTGCTCAAGGTCAGCTGGAGCTCCTCCCCCTCCCTCTCAGACACGCCCCATCAGGCCTGCTGAACACGCCCCTCTCAGCACTGTTGAATACTGGATCCTGATTGGTCCGTGACACCTCAGCCTTTAAGGGTTCTGAATCAGTGCTACAAGCAAACAACACAACAGATCACAACAAAGCAACACAAAACTACTTTTGCCCAGATGCAAAAATAAAATGTTCAATTTACCACAGAGAAAAATTAACATTCTAATTTGATAAAAAAAACACAAATATTATCAATAAAACTAAGAAAATAATTAATTTCAAACTGACCTTGTCTCGCTGACCAGCCCTGGCGGCCATGTTGGAGGTGGGTTTCCGTTTCGGCAGCATTCTATTGGCTCGGTGGTCCTGAACGCCCCCCCCCCCCCCACCCCCCCCCTCCAGGGCTTCCTGGTGGCGTTGAGGATGATGGACGCCTGCTCCAACGCCGCCGCCGACCTGCAGCGGGAGGACTTCGACAGCCACGTCTTCAGACACGTCCAGGAGGACACGCCCCCCCACCACCCCCCCTTGGTGAGACCTAACTCCCGCCCCCCCCCCCGGGTGAGACTGGGTACAGGAACAGAGGAACCTTACTCACCACTGAAGGGAGCTTACTCAGCGGCCATGACAGGACCCGAAAACATCAATAATAAGAAGGGAACTATAAATAAGAATACGCAAATAATGACCAAGAATATGCTCTTTCTCTGCCTCTCCATCTTCCCCTCCCTCCCTCCCCCCCCCCCCCCTCCCGTAGCTGCGGCGGTCGGCCTGCCTGTCCCTCCTCCGGCTGTGCTCTGACCCCGCCCTCCGCTCCGTCATGCTGGAGAAGGCGTGCGGCGACGACAACGTGGCGATGGCCGAGTGCCTCGTCGTCATGGGCGCCGACGTCAACAGGAAGTCCGGAGCGGAGTCCCTCATCTACCAGGTCAGAGGTCATCGGGCGTCTGTCGCCGGGCAGCGCTGAGCCCCTAGCAACCTCAACAGGGTTACCGCGGAAACCAACACAGGGATATCATGGGGATAAAAATGAAATCTGTATGATATATGATATATAATCTATCTCCTGTCTGTCTGTCTGTTATATATGATATATTTAAATGTATCATATATATATGATATATTTATCCGTCTATCAATCTGTCTGTCTGTCTTTCTATCTCCTATTTCTCTGTCTTACTCTTTAAACTGTCTGTCTCCCATCTATCTCTTCCTATCTATCCTCCCCACCTCCCTCCCCTCACCCCTCTCTCCCTCCCCCCTTCCACCCTCCCCCCTTCCTCCCTCTCCCCCCTCCCCTCAATCTCCCTCTCCCCTTCCCCCCTCTCTCCCTCCCTCCCTCACCCCTCCTCACCCTCTCCTCTCCCCCTCCCTCCCCCTCTCCCCCTCCCTCCCCCCTCCCAGGTGTGTGAGCGGGGCGGGCCCCTGGAGCTGGTGGAGCTCCTTCTTGGGGGGGGCGGGGTCCCGGAGCAGCAGCTCCGCAGGGCGCTGGGGGCCAGCGTGCGGCGAGGGGACGGTCCCGCCGTGGTCCTGCTGCTGGCCCGCCTCGGCCTGGACCCCCACACGGGCTGCCTCACCCTGGGGGGCCTCCGCCTGGGCCGTCTGGACCCCGCCTGGCTGGGGCCCCTGCTGGCGGAGCGCAGGAGGGGCCCCAGGGAGGGGGAGGGCCACGGTAAGGGAGCGGGTGTTTGTAGAGGAGTGAGGGAGGGAGGGAGGGAGGGGGGGGGGGATGGGGGAGGACGATAGGGGTCGAGGGAGGGGGGCTGGGAGAGGGGAAGGGGAGTAGGGAGGACGGGAGAGAGGGAGGGAGGGTCGGGAGATAGGGAGGGAGGGGGGGGATTGAGAGAGAGAGAGGGGGAGAGAGGGGGGGAGGAAGAGGGAGAGGAGACGGGGAGAGGGAAAAGGAGGGGGGGGAGGGAGGTTCAGTATAAAGGTGTCTGCTAAATGCCCTGATTGTGAATGTAAAGACTATCTCTGTAAATAACACGCTAAACAAGAGGAGGAGGAGGAGGATGGTGATAGTGATGAAGACTCCCTCTGCGGTCCAGGTCCAGGGGACCGTCTGGCCCAGTACGTCCGGTCCCACCAGAGGCCCAGGAGCAGCGCCGGGCCCGGGGGCGTGGCCATCCCTGGGGGCGTGGCCGACCTGTGTCTGACCCCGGGCGACATATCGGACGAGAGCGACGACTCCAACCTCAGCTTCCTGTCGGTGGAGGACGGGCCCTTCCTGCCCGAGGGGCTGGAGAGCGACGGTGAGAGGGGGCGTGGCCACGACGAGATAGGGCGTGGTCACAGTTTGAGAGGGCTTGGTCACGGTGAGAGAGGGTTTGGCCAAGTTACACTAGACAAAAAAAACAACGATGTCTTTCGTAGACGGCTCACCCCGCTGGATTGCTATGTCAGTGCTACATCAGTGCTACGTCAGCGCTACGTCAGCGCTACGTCTACCTTGTAGTAATAAACCTTTATTTAAAGTGTTGTTCGTTGGTCTCGTCTAACAGATGTCTTTCCTCTCGCAGGCAGTGATTCGCTTCCGGGAGCTCCCTCCCCAAAGGCCCTCCACCAATCGGTTGAGGAGCTGAACGGGGGGGTCCTGAGGATGGGCCTGGGGCGTCCCCGGTGTGCCAGCGAGGAGGTGAGGCCGGGCTTCACTGCATCTCACCTACAGTCAACAAGTTCTGCCACATTTTGGTCAAATCTCATTGGCTTCTTCTCTAGCATGTGTTACTTATCGGCCAATCCAATTGGTTGACTAATTTGAGGTAGGCCAATTGGAGTTAATTAGACGACCAATTGGATTCAATTAGTCGAGTGGATTCTTATTTACCTATTTCGTAAGAAGGACATTGAAACACAAACTCGAATGGACAGTAAAAAAACTAAATGGCAACAGGCTCATTCCAGCTCTTTCTTTATCCCTATTGGCTCAATGTTCTAGTCAGGTGACTCATAATAATAACTTGTAGTCCATAACTCAAATGCTGTGGTTGGCGGCCCTGCCTGTCCTGGGGCGTCTCTAACACACGGTGGCGCTGTGCTCCCCAGACCGCAGGGCGCCAGGACAAACGACACAAACACCGGAGCGGGAGCTTCACCAGAGGTACGACAACTCCTCAGTCTGATCCCAGGGCTGCTACTGTCAGATCCTGGGTCGGTGGGGTCAGATAACATACAGATGTGTACCTCGTGTGGTTAGACAGGTCCTGTACAGATGTGTACCTGTATGGTGAGACCCGTCCCAGATGTGGACTCCTCTTTGATCTTCTCCCGGTGACTAAAAGTTTTGTCCCACCCCCCCCCACCCCCCCAGGGATCCACTCCCCAGGGATCCACTCCCCCCTGCTAGGCTCCGGGGGAGAGCGGTTTCCCCCCCTGACAGTGGACCGGGTCCGGGACCTGGACCTGTCGGGGAACGAGCTGGACTCCGTGAGCTGTCTGACGGACCCGGGCGCGGTCCTGAATCACCTGGAGCACCTGCTCCGTCTGGACCTCAGCCACAACTGCCTGCTGGCCTTCCCCCCGGAGCTGTGTCCGGTACGGAGTAGACCTCAGGCAGAAACTATCATTTAATATAATATTGATTTGTTTTAATTCTTGTACTTTTGAATATTTTGTACATTGTTTTCAAGTTTTTATGGCGTGTGTCCCTGTGTGTCTAAGTGCCCTTGATGTGTGTGTGTGTGTGTGTGTGTGTGTGTGTGTGTGTGTGTGTGTGTGTGTGTGTGTGTGTGTGTGTGTGTGTGTGTGTGTGTGTGTGTGTGTGTGTGTGTGTGTGTGTGTGTGTGTGTGTGTGTGTGTGCGATCATGTGTGTGTCTTTGTGTGTGTGTTCCAGAGCCTGAGCAGCCTGACCCGTCTGGACCTCCAGGGGAACAGGCTGAGCTGGCTGCCCCCGGCCCTGCTGGCCCTGCCCTCCCTGGGCACGCTCAACCTCTCCCGCAACGCCCTGCTCAGCCCTCTGCTGCCCCCTGACCCCGACAGCGTCTGCTGCCCGTCGCTAAAGCAACTGAACCTGTCCTTCAACCGGCTCGGGGCCGTGCCCCCCGCCCTGTGCCGGGTCGCCCCCCTGCTGACAGAGCTGCTGCTGGAGGGGTGGGTGGAGCCGTCAATCAAACTCTGTTCACGTAGCGCTGCTCTTTGTGTACTTTATTAATATAGAGACGATACATTTACATTTACATTTAGAGACGTAGAATACATTTACATTGAGGGCGTTTAACAGACGCTTTGATCCAAAGCGACTAACAATAAGTACATTTGTCAGAAGAAAGAGGAACAATATATCTCTGTCAGTACAGTAAGGATGTTCATAGAACCAAGTGCCAAGCACTAACAATCACTAGGTTAACCCATTCCCCGTATACAACAGAGATAGCTAGGATAAGACACGCTACACATGGCTTAATTCTGTTTTTAAGTGCCAGGACGTGCAACATACAATACATACAATACAATACAATGTACCTTAATAATTCATGATGATGATGATGATGATGATGATGATGATGATGACAAATCACCTTGTTTTTTTGTATTTTACTAATGAAACCTTTTGTTCGTCGTAACGTAAAGAGGGGAACCATTCTTTACATTCTGTTCATGTCATCTAGTGCAGTGATTCAACTGGTTGGTCGCATTTGAGAAGGTCACAAACTGCTGATGTGTTTTGGTCTCACTGTGACGTGATCTCCTCGGTAACCCGGGCACGTGTTCCTCCTCAGTAATGAGATCCGTGTTCTGGGAGCTCCGCTGGGTCTGCAGGAGCTCAGGGTGCTGGACCTGGGTAGGAACATCATAGAAGACATCTCCTCAGACTTCCTGATCGGCTGTCCCAGGCTGGAGACCTTCAGCGCCTCCATGAACAAACTGGGTGAGTAAATCCAGTCGGGGTCATATGGTTAGAAAGGACCTTTAAATACCTCCTGTCTTCTACAGTTTAAGTACCTCCCACGTGTACTGTACCTTTATATACCATCCCTCGGTACTGTACCTTTAAATACCTCCCATGTTTACTGTACCTTTCCTGCACTGTACTCGTCTGTACTGTGATGGGATTTTTCGACTCTGATTTTAAGGTTCAATCTGCCAGCTGCCTGCCAGACTAACGACTTTGAAACTGTCTGACAACCGCTTCAGAGACGTCCCTGAGGTTGTGCTCCGACTCCCCAAGTGAGCTAACAACATATTTTCTTCTGTATTAAAATTGTATTTAATATATATATATATTTTTTCTTTTTCTATTTTTAATCCAAACTGAATCCTGATTGGCATACGCTGGAGGACAACGTTCTTACTGGCCTATATTGGTAGAGAACTTTCTCGCTGGCGTCCCTTGGTGGAGAACGTTCTTAATAGCCTATATTGGTGGAGAACTTTCTCACTGGCGTCCCTTGGTGGAGGGACGTTCAGCCGTCTTTATGTCTCGATGTCCTCGTCTCTGTAGCCTGCGGTCGCTGGACCTCAGGAGCAACGACATCGCGGTCCTGCCGGGCCCGCGAGACTGGGCCTCGCTCAACCTCCGGGAGCTGATCCTGGGCCAGAACCGTATCGCCGCTCTGGACCTGAGCGGACCGGTCTACAAGTGGTCCCGCCTGGAGAAGCTGCACCTGGGGAACAACAAGCTGACGGAGGTAAACGCTCCCTGACGAACAGCAGGAGCCTCGTCGCGTGTTGTGGATCTGGGTCGTGTGTTGAGGGTCGTGGTTCTCTCGCTCTAACCCGCTCTGCCTCCTCCTGAGCCACAGGCCCCACCAGGCCGTCTGATCTTCAAACTGTAAATGTGGCCGACGTTCCCCTGAAAGACACCAAGGCCCTGAATGAACCCAGAAGCCTTCTCTTGTCCTCCTGTCCTCCTGTTCCCCGGATCCCCCCTCCAGGTTCCCCCTCAGATCGGAGCCCTGGAGGAGCTCACCTCTCTGGACCTGAGCCACAACGCCTCCCTGCGCTCCTTCCCCGACGAGATGGGCCGCCTGGGCCGGCTCTGGGACCTGCCCCTGGAGGGGCTGCGGCTGCAGCTGGACCTCAAGCTCATCGGCAGCAAGACCAAGGACATCGTCAGGTCTGTCTGCGGGGGGGGGGGGGGGGGGCTCCTGCTGTCTTCGTTTGTACGAAGGACATCATGGTGTAACGTCTCAAGGAAATGTTTGCGATTCACGATGTCTGTAGGAGTCCGCTGTACTCCGAGTTGACCCATTTCATTGTGTTTCTTTCACCCCTCTGGTGACGTTCAGAGCGTGTTCCCTACCTCAGGGAGGTTGGAGGTAGGTGGTAGGAGGTACCTCAGTGGGGTGTAGGGATGGTCCTGGACTAGGGCTCTCCGCTTCAAGGCTCCTGTTTCCCAGCAGGCCCCTTCAGCCTAACTGAGGTGCCTCATACCTCCCTGATACCTCAGTAAAGTTGCAGGCTCCTACCCCCCTGAGGTTCCCCCTACCTCACTGAGGGTGAAGAGACGGTCCTGGTCCTCTCTGAGGTACCCCCTACCTCACTGAGGGTGAAGAGACGGTCCTGGTCCTCTCTGAGGTACCCCCTACCTCACTGAGGGTGAAGAGATGGTCCTGGTCCCCCCTGAGGTACCCCCTACCTCACTGAGGGTGTAGGGAGGGTCCTGGTCCTCTCTGAGGTAACCCCTACCTCACTGAGGGTGAAGAGACGGTCCTGGTCCTCTCTGAGGTACCCCCTACCTCACTGAGGGTGAAGAGACGGTCCTGGTCCTCTCTGAGGTACCCCCTACCTCACTGAGGGTGAAGAGACGGTCCTGGTCCTCTCTGAGGTACCCCCTACCTCACTGAGGGTGAAGAGATGGTCCTGGTCCCCCCTGAGGTACCCCCTACCTCACTGAGGGTGTAGGGAGGGTCCTGGTCCTCTCTGAGGTACCCCCTACCTCACTGAGGGTGAAGAGACGGTCCTGGTCCTGGGCTCTCCGCCTCAACATTTCCGTTCTCCCCGCAGATTCCTGCAGCAGCGGCTGAAGAAGGCGGTGCCGTACTACCGCATGAAGCTCATCGTGGTGGGAAACCCCGGCAGCGGGAAGACCGCCCTGATCCAGCAGCTGATGAAGGCCAAGCGACCGCAGAAGACCCCCCGCCCCGGGACCAGCACCGCCGGCCTGCGGGTCCTGGACTGGACTCTACGGGAGCGGGACCAGAAGAGCATGGTGCTCAACGTGTGGGACTTCTCAGGTATGGGGCGGAGGCGTGGCAAACCCCTACAGTACTCGTTCATCACGGGAAGCTGTCCCGTAGACGTTCCATCGATGGATCAGAGTCTTTGCGTTGACCTTGTTAATATTGTGGGAACAGGTAAACTGTACACGAGGTCACCTCCTTAAGAGTAATTAAAAAAAAGAGATACATCGATAATCCTCCATTGAGATATTTTTCAATGTTTTTTTTACAAACTGTGTTGTATTCCCGTTTACTCTGGCATCCTCATGCATCAGCTGCAGAAACCTTCAACAAATCTTCCATTGGCACAGTAAAGATAGTGGTTAAATACCTATCATGTGTACTGTATCTTTTAAATACCTGTCATGTGTACTGTACCGTTGAAGTACCTCTCATGTGTAATGTATCTTTAAATGCCTCCCGTCCGTCCTGTACCTTTTTAAATGCCTCCTCTCTCTTGATTGGCCGCTATGTGGCTGCAGGCGGAGAGGAGTTCAGCGGCTCCCATCCCCACTTCCTGACCCCCAGGGCCGTGTACCTGGTGGTGTACGACCTCAGCAAGGGACCCAGCCAGGTGGAGGCCCTAAAGCCCTGGCTCTTCACCATCAAGGTGACACACACTCACTCACTCACTCACTCACTCACTCACTCACTCACTCACTCACTCACTCACTCACTCACTCACTCACTCACTCACTCACTCACTCACTCACTCACTCACTCACTCATTCACTCACTCACTCACTCACTCACTTACTCACTCACTACCTCAGTCCCTACCTCACTCACTCATTTAGTCACGTGCACACACTCACCATCACTCACTCATCATCATCACTCAGTTACTCATTTTCTCACTGACTTACTCGCTCTCTCCACACTCAGCCACAATCATCATTCCCCCATCATTCACTCACACACCTTCATTCCCTCACTCACCATCATCACTATCTCACTGACACACCATCATTCAGTCACTCACCATCATCACTAACTCAATAACTCACCATCACCCAGCCAGTGCCAGCGTCCAGTCCTGACGTTGTCTATGCCCCCGGTCTCCAGGAGGTGGCGCCACTGTCCCCGGTGCTGCTGGTGGGGACGCACGCCGACGCCAGCGAGGACAGCGCCGTGCAGGCCTGCCTGGCCGCCGTCCGCCAGGAGCTGCTGAGCCACCAGGGCTTCCCCGTCATCAGGGACCACCACGCCGTGGGGGCCGGCGAGGACACCGACGCCCTGGCCCGGCTCCGCAAGTCCATCGCCCGAGAGGCCGCTGGGTTCAAGGTGGGCAGCGCCGCTAAAGAGCGAACGGGGAGATGAGGCTGCAGAGCGAACAGGGGAGCTGAGAGTTAAGAACCGGAAGAACCTAAAGCTAAGCGCTAAAGAGTGAACCGCAAACCGCTAATGCGATAAAAACAGAAAACAATAAAACGACAACAAACCAAAACCATTTTTGTTGTATTTTTATTGTGTTTCCAAAAAAGTAATTGTTGTTGTTGATTTTAATCTCCCCTCTGGGCCTGGGAGAAGTGTACGGTGCTAGACGCTAAAGCACTAAATGCTGATTCGCTAGCCTCTGCCCACCCTGCTGCCAGGTGCTGGGCCAGCCGGTGATGGGCCAGCTGGTCCCTGAGAGCTACGTGGAGCTGCAGCGTCTGGTGCTGCAGGAGAGGGCCCGGGCCACGCCCGACTTCCCCGTGCTGCGGCACGCCGACCTCCTGCTGCTCCTGCAGGAGAACCAGCTGCAGCTGGAGGAGGCGGAGCTTCCCCACGCCGTCCACTTCCTGAGCGAGGCCGGTGAGCCCGGGCAAACTTTATCGATGCGTGCCGATTTACACACACGACACGACGCAGCGAGCGGAACCACTGACGTCGCCATGACGATGATGACACCATGACGATGATGAAGTCATTGATAAAATGGGATGACATGTTTAAATGGCTAAACGTACCACAATAACCGAGGCATTTCATGTGTCTCTGTCTGCTAGGGGTGCTGCTGCACTTCGAGGATCCGGTGCTGCAGCTCCGGGGGCTGTACTTCATCGACCCCCAGTGGCTCTGCAACATCATCTCCCAGGTGAGGATCACCCTGTTGGGAACAGCAGATACATACTCACTCACTCACTCACTGTCACACTCAATCACTCACTCACTGTCACACTCAAATACTCACTCACTCACTCACTCACTCACTCACTCACTCACTCACTCACTCACTCACTCACTCACTCACTCACTCACTCACTCACTCACTCACTCACTCACTCACTCACTCACCCACTCAGACACTCACTCAGACACTCACTCAGACCCTCAGTGTCACTCTTATATCACTCACACACCCCCAACCCACCCCCACACACTCCCACTCCCACTCCCACCCTGACGACTCCCCCTTGCCGTCCCCAGAAGCTGCCCCTGCGCAGCGTGGGCGTGTGGGAGCACCCTAAGGGCGTCCTGCAGCGCTCCCTGGTGGAGAGGCTGCTGCTGGAGGGCAGCTGCTTCCCCCGCACCCACCTGGCCCCTCTCTTCAGGCTGCTGGTCCGCTTCCAGATCGCCCTGCCCTGCGGAGACGACCAGCTGCTGGTGCCCTCCAGGTGGGGCCCCCCTCCTCCTCTCATGTCCTAGGACTCTCACAAGGACTCTAAAGAACGCCTCTTACCCCCCCCCCCCCCTCCCAGCCTGTCGGAGGACCGGCCCGCCATCGAGCTGCCCCACTGCGAGCACTCGGAGGTGATGGTGCGGCTCTACGAGCTGCCCTACTTCCCCCTGGGCTTCTGGCCGCGCCACATCAACCGGCTGCTGGAGGTCTCGTCCCAGCTGCTCGGTGGCACGGGTACGTACCCAACGTAACCCCGTCTGTCTGTCTGTCTGTCTGTCTGTCTGTCTGTCTGTCTGTCTGTCTGTCTGTCTGTCTGTCTGTCTGTCTGTCTGTCTGTCTGTGTGTGTGTGACTCATGTATGTGTGTGTGTGTGTGTGTGTGACTCATGTGTGTGTGTGTGTGTGTGTACATGTATGTGTGTGTGTGTGTGTGTGTGACTCATGTATGTGTGTGTGTGTGTGTACATGTGTGTGTGTGTGTGTGTGTGTGTGTGTGTGTGTGTGTGTGTGACTCATGTATGTGTGTGTGACTCATGTATGTGTGTGTTTGTGTGTACGTGTGTGTGTGTGTGTGTTCCAGATAAAGCTATGCGTGCTAACAGGATCTACTGGCGTCGCGGCGTGTACCTGAGCTGGTCTCCAGACGCCTACTGCCTGGTGGAGGCCGCCTCTCTGGAGGACAGCCCCTCCAGCTTCATGAAGGTCACCGTGCCCTGCTCACAGAGAGGTGCACGCACTCACACACTCTCAGCGCCCTGCACAGCCATGACACCTCCGTACCACGCTTAGGTCTGGGTTCAGCAGACGAAGGGAGACAGACCCGTCAAAGTATATGATCAGGATTACAGTAAGACTACAATCTAATGTAGGAAACTGAGATATGAGGTCACAAAGTATTTAAAATGGGGTCACGTTCCGAACATAACAATCATCCTCCTGCCTTTTCCTTACTCTCTTCCTCCTCCCTCTCCCCCTCCATCTCCACCTCCCTCTACCTCCCTCTACCTCCCCCTCCCTCTCCTCCACCCATCCTCCCTCTACCTCCCCTTCCCTCTCCTCCACCTCCCTCTCCTCCTCAACCTCCTCCTCCTCCTCCTCCTCCTCCTCCTCCTCCTCCTCCTCCTCCTCCTCCTCCTCCTCCCCCAGGTCGTGTGCTCCTGGGCCAGGTGGTGGACCACGTGGACTCCCTGCTCGAGGAGTGGTTCCCGGGTCTCATGAACACGGACATCCACGGCAGCGGGGAGGCGCTGCTGAAGAAGTGGGCTCTCTACAGCTTCAGGGACGGGGAGGAGAGGGTGAAGGTCCTGCTGGAGGACCTGCTCACACTCTACAACAACGGTCAGCCCCTATCTCTCTCTGTGTCTCTGGTGGAACCCGTCTGTGTGGGGGCGGCCTGTGGCTCAGGAGGTAGAGAGGGTTGGCTGGTAACCAGAAGGTTGCTAGTTCGATCCCCGGCTCCTCCTAGCTTAGTGTCGAGGTGTCCCTGAGCAAGGCACCTCACCCTAACTGCTCCTGACGAGCTGGCTGTGGCCCTGCGTGGCTGACACCGCCGTCGGTGTGTGAATGTTTGGATGAACGGGTGAATGTTGGGCAATATTGTAAAGCGCTTTGAGTGGCCACTGGTTAGAAAAGGGCTTCCCATGTGTGTGGCTGTGGTTCAGCAGCCCAGCACAAATAATCCAGTTAAGGGACCAGTTAATGGCCGGGGGGCAGTTGGTCCCTTAACTGGATTGTTCCTCCTCTCTGAAGGCACAAAATGTAACTGCTACAGCCGCTGTTACATCCCTCTCCTCTGCCCCGAACTGATTCAGTTAAGCCTCGTTGGCCCCGGGCGGTTCCTGACAGCGTCGCCTTAATACTGTTAAAGGAATGGACGGTTGAAATGAATGTGTTAAAATCGGACCGTTGTAATATTAGAATGTAATCCTGTCCTTAATGTATTGTAAGGTTTAGGGTCTGGCGTGTGTTGCCATGTGTAAAGGTTCATATCGAATGACGAAGGGAGGGCAGGGGAAGCTGCCCGGTGGCCCCTTTAACCCCCGTCTGAATACACTGTGGGGGTTTCACAATGCTCACTGCTTAGCCCTAGGCTAGCGTTATCCCTAGGCTGGCGTTAGCCCCAGGCTGGCGTTAGCCCTAGGCTGGCGTTAGCCCCAGGCTGGCGTTAGCCCCAGGCTGGCGTTAGCCCCAGGCTGGCGTTAGCCCCAGGCTGGCGCTAGCCCCAGGTTGGCGTTAGAACCAGGCTAGCGTTAGCGCTAGGCTAACGTTAGCCCCAGGCTACGATAGTCCAGAGCTTACTTGCTCATGTTCACATACAGGTTCCATGTTTAATAAACGTCATCCTAAGTATCCATCCTTTCCGTTGCCTTGATGATGCCGCCTTTCCCCCGCCGAGGCAGACTTCCTGCTGGTGGACCCCGAGGACCCCCGCTGCACCCTGCCCGTCTCCCAGGTGGCCCCGGACCTGGTCCTGAGCGACCAGCCCGCCTGGACCCTGCTGGACCACGAGGCTCTGGAGGTGGACCTCTCCAAGGACAACCTGCTAGGTTGGGGCAGTCCCACGAATGATTGATCATGTCTGTTGTGTTATTTCTAGAAGAAAGTGGTCCAATCCTTGGTCGCTTTTAACTCACTTTATTTGTTAAAGTAGGCATGTTTCGGTATGGTAACTATGAAGCTTAAGGGAGGGAATTGTATCTAACGCGTGCGAGGGACAATATCGTGAGCTTCAAGCCCCGGGCTTAAGCCCGGTTCTCTCTGCGGTTACCTATAGTCTCTCTCCTCTCCCCTTGAATCCCCTGCTATTGCCCGTCAAGTGGCCGTGGCCTATTTGAAGTGGGCGTGGCCTATGTGACGTATTAGCCTCGGCTTCCTCACCTGTCTGAGGTGCTGCCTTCTGTGGATGGAGTAGCTATTGCAGCCTTCAGTAAGGTCCTGCTCCCCTTGTGGCTATGTACAGTATTTACGGCTTATATGTTCGGTCCTGCTTCCTAATAGCTATGTGGGGGCAGCTTATGTGCTTAAAATACGTAACATGTCTGGGGGGGACGATGCGGTTAGCGCTAGGCTGTAACACAGGAAGAGGTTCCACAAACGTCCAGAGAAAGAGAAACACAGATGACAAACAGTCATTCTTATGTTTGTTGTTATTGTTGATATGTTATCAATCAAACTATTGCCTATTGGCGTGGGCTAAGCTCAGGAGGCGGAGCAGGGTGACTTGTGACCGGAAGGTTGACAGTTCAATCCCTGTCTCGAGGTGTCCTTGGCTGTTCCTGGCTCATGATCTACATTCATTCATTCTCTAGTCGCCCTCAATCTTTTCACCCCGGGGGGTCTCGTGTGTGTGCAGGAAACGGGGGCTTTGGGACGGTGTACCGCGGGGTCTACAAGAACGAGGAGGTGGCCGTGAAGATGTTCAACAAGCACGCCTCTGAGCTGTACGTCCACCGGCTGCTCAGACAGGTAGGACCGGCTTCAGGTCACAGGTTGGACGGTCTCTGAGATCAACGAGGGTAAGCCCTGGTCCGTCTGCCCCTCCGGCCATAACCCTGGTCCATCCCTCTGCCCCCCCCTCTAGGAGCTGGTGGTGCTGGGGCGCCTCCACCACCCAAGCCTGGTGGGGCTGCTGGCGGCCGGGGTGTCCCCCAGGGTCCTGGTCATGGAGCTGGCTCCGCGGGGGTCCCTCGACACCCTGTTTGAGCACCTGAACCAGAAGCTGCAGCACCGGATCGCCCTGCAGGTGGCTGACGGACTGAGGTACGCCTGGGTCTACTGGGTCTACTGGGTCTACTGGGTCTCCTGGGTCTACTGGGTCTACTGGGTCTACTGGGTCTCCTGGGTCTACTGGGTCTCCTGGGTCTACTGGGTCTACTAGGTCTACTGGGTCTCCTGGGTCTCCTGGGTCTACTGGGTCTCCTGGGTCTACTGGGTCAAATGGCTCTCCTGGGTCGCCCCACGTCGGGAACCCAGCAGTCCTTCTGTGTTACAGCAGAACCTCTGGTCCAGCAGTCCTACTGTGTTACAGCAGAACCTCTGGTCCAGCAGTCCTACTGTGTTACAGCAGAACGTCTGGTCCATCAGCAGTCCTACTGTGTTACAGCAGTACTCTAAAACATTTATCATTATAACGCCATTACACAACGACGGTACTAGATTAAAAAAAAGGGCAACATTTCGCTGTTGGCCGTTACCATGCCATGGGGATATCACATCCCTTTACATGCCTTCCTACAACTCTCTCGCCCAAGACATTTATATAGATTTTTATTCTCGTATTCTCATTTGTTTTCTAGCTGAAACAGGTGGTTGACTGATCAGTTCAACAATGATAAGCGATGGATACGCTCGTGTTTTGACGTGTGGTCTGATGCCTCCTCAGGTACCTCCACTCGGCCATGATCATCTACCGGGACCTGAAGCCGCACAACGTCCTGATCTTCAACCTCAAGAGCAACTCGGACATCATCGCCAAGATCACAGACTACGGCATCGCCCAGTACTGCTGCAGCATGGGCGTCCGCAGCGCCGAGGGGACCCCAGGTGTTATGCTACGTCAGGCTACGCTACACCATGCTACACTACATCTTGATAGGCTGCATCGTACTTGGCTGCATCGTGCTAGGCTACATACTGCTACACTACATCTTGCTAGGTTGCATCATTCTAGGCTGAATCGTGATAGGCTGCGTCATGCTAGGCTACATCATGCTAGGCCGCATCCTGCTAGGCTCCATCTTGCTAGGCGACATCTGTTAAG
>NC_079420.1:10879327-10918447 GCF_026213295.1 Gadus chalcogrammus
TCACCTGGTTCCCCGGTTGTTAATCAATCAACCTTTTGTGTGATCGGAACAGAAACCCTGAACCCCAACCGATTGGTCCTGGTCCTGGGAAGGAGAACCCGGAGGGACCGTAGCCTATGGGGTGAGTTTGCCGCCCATAGATCAGGAGGTGGAGCGGGTCGGCTGGTAACCGGGAGGTTGCTAGTTCGATCCCCGGCTCCTCCTAGCTGGGGGTCGAGGTGTCCCTGAGTGAGACACCTCTCCCTGACTGATCCTGCCGAGCTGGCTGTCGCCCTGTGTGGCTGACTCCGCCGTCGGTGTGTGAATGTGTAAATGAATGGGTGAATGTTGGCATATATTTTAAAGCGCTTTAAGTGGCCACTAGTTAGAAAAGAGCTGTACCTGTCAGTTCAGTGATCTGACCCTGGGTCTGTTCAGTGATTTGACCCTGGGTCTGTTCAGTGAGCTGACCCTGTGTCAGTACAGTGAGCTGACCCTGTGTACAGTGAGCTGACCCTGTGTACAGTGAGCTGACCCTGTGTCTGTACAGTGATCTGACCCTGTGTCAGTACAGTGAGCTGACCCTGTGTCATTACAGTGATCTGACCCTGTGTCTGTACAGTGAGCTGACCCTGTGTCAGTACAGTGGGCTGACCCTGTGTCAGTACAGTGGGCTGACCTGTACAGTGAGCTGACCCTGTGTCAGTACAGTGAGCTGACCCTGTGTACAGTGAGCTGACCCTGTGTCTGTACAGTGATCTGACCCTGTGTCAGTACAGTGAGCTGACCCTGTGTCATTACAGTGATCTGACCCTGTGTCAGTACAGTGATCTGACCCTGTGTCTTTACAGTGATCTGACCCTGTGTCAGTACAGTGAGCTGACCCTGTGTAAGTACAGTGAGCTGACCCTGGGTCAGTACAGTCAGCTGACCCTGGGTCTGTTCAGTCAGCTGACCCTGTACCTGTTCCGTGTCTGTCTGGCGGGTGGATGGTGGCTCCTCCCCCAGAGGACGAGTCGGTGCTGATGGTGTGGAGGGCCGCCCTCCCCCAGGAGGTGACGGAGCTGCGGCGGCACTGCGAGGTGCGGGCGGAGATCAAGGCCAAGATGAGAGAACAGCTCCGTCAGGACTGAACCCGCCGCGCAGTGAGTGATCAACCCTCTCCTGCTTACCTGTCTCACCTCCCGGTCCCTTCTTACCTGTCTCACCTCCCGGGCCCTTCATACCTGTCTCACCTAACCTGTCCCTTCTTACCTGTCTCACCTCACCTGTCCCTTCTTACCTGTCTCACCTCACTGTTTCCTTCTTACCTGTCCCTTCTTACCTGTCTCACCTCACCTGTCCCCTCTCACATTTCCCCCATCTCTATTTACTCTGTACAGTCATTGAGGTATTTGGCAGCAGACTCTTTGGTCCAGAAGCCTCTCAGGGTGAGCTCGGGTCCAGGTCTGAGGGACATCAGGGCGTGTACAGGGTGGCCTCTGGCCTGTGGGTCAGACTGCAGACGTCGGGGATGGAACCCAGTTCCTCTCCACTGGTGCCTTTTCTGTCTTGGAGTCGAAAATCCCCACCACAAAATAAGTTATCCGCTGTGAACCAAACCTTCTGCTCAGATGCAGACGCGTCGTCCTACGCGATGCCGGAGACCTCCGTCGTTTGGGGCTCCGTCACAGAGTGATGGAGGTGACGTAGCTCAGAGCTCAGCCAAACACTGTGACTTCCTTTAGATAATGTTTAGTGTTTTGTCCGCCGGTGATAAAGACGTTCATTGTGAGTCACCTCTACAGTTGTCCTTTAGATCCTATCCTTTACCTGTTTTAAGTTTAAAGGTGACATATTACACCACCAGGTGTGAGTGGGATTAGCCGTTTAGAAAATCGGCCTCTTCCGACATCACAAGCGGGCGTGTCCACCGAGATGTGTGGTGGATAGATCAGTCTACCAGCCTACCCAGTGGACTGTAGCAAACGTTGCTCATCTATCCGTCATACATCTAGGTGGACACGCCCACTTGTGATGCCAGAAGAGGCAGATTGTCAAAACGGCTTGTAACGGCTAATCACACTCACACCTGTTTGTATAATATGTCACCTTTAACTATTTTAATTATTTTAAGTATTGGAGCATTGGAGTATTTGTGTGTTTACTTTGGTCAGGATTTTTTTCTGTCTTGAAAATGTATCTATAGCCGACTGTTTATGTGATTTATTTAATGATACAATACTACAAATAACACATAATGATGACTAATCTGGTAGACAATAAGGTAAATGAAACTAGAGATACAGTTTACAATATAATTAATTTCAAATTGTAGTCTGGAGAGATAAATTGTGGCAGTTTAATTAAGGTGAATAATTAAAAAGTATTTTATCCCTTTTAACTTCTAACTAATCACTAGTTGGTTTGATCTGCTTCATTTGTTCTATCTCCACAGAACGCTTTCCATAAAGGGACAGAGTACACACTAAAGAGAACTTCAAAACACACCAAAGAAGACTCCTCCTGAAGCTATCGGTGGAGCGACTCGCTGCCATGGACCGCTGTGACTTTATCCTCCATGTCTCGGGAGACCTCCTCATCGTTAAATGAAGGCTAACGGGCCGATGACCTCATCATCTCTGAAAAACCTGGAGCCCTTTTTTTATAAACGCTTTGATACTCTGGGAGCGGAACGGGATCTGAGCCTTTGACATGACTCCGGTGCGATCCAGGGATTATTTATCCTTCCTCTGGTTTCCTGTTGCTTTGTGTTTCCCGACGGCTTGCTGTTATGCAGTGCTGTGGATTGTCCTGACATGTTTTAAACAAATTTTTAATTATATTTTATGTACCGTATCGACTCTTATCGTCTTCAGAACATTAACTCTGTCCCACTAGAACTGGCGAATTTAAAAAATACGAGTTCCATTAGCAATTTTTTATTGGACAATTGTGATTACATGAATGAATCGGCCGCCCTAAAACACTGCCACTCTGGTTCTATGGATGAGAAGAGTCTTTATAAGAACACAAGTTTACATTCAGCGACCCAATGGGACGCAGACCGTAGCGTAACCCTGCTCTGTGATTGGTTGGCTGAAGGTGGGCACCTGATGGAGAACAGAGACACAACGACTCCAGCAGCACCGTCAGCTCAGAGCGCATCTGCTCTTTAATCTCAGGGGCGGGGTTAGGGTTAGGGGGGGGGGGGGGGGGGGCGGGGGGCGCGGCATTGCATTTTAAGCCATTTGATGGAAAAAGTATATACAGTTCGAGGACTCGATACATGACAGCATATTAGTACACGATACAAAAGAAAACCGGCATTAACATCCCCAGCACGTCTGAGCCATGGAAACACTGTCCTGATAACCAAATTATCCAGATAAATATATTTATAATATTTATATATTATATTTACAGAATACCTTAAATATACAACCACCGTGTATTCTATAAACAAATATAAATCATTTAGGCACAGATTTGTTGAGTTTTTTTTCTTCTTTGAATAATGACTGAATCGGTTTTCAACACGTTCAACATTTGTGTTTCTAGATCTTGATCTTCAGGTCTAAACCCTGGGGTTCAGGTCTAAACCCTGGGGTCCTAACCCTGGGGTTCAGGTCTTAACCTTGGGGTCTAAACCCTGGGTTCAGATCTAAACACGGGTCAAGGTCTAAGCCCTTGGGTCTAAGCCCTGGGGTTCAGGTCTATACCCTGGGTTCAGGTTTAAACCCGGGGTTCAGGTCAAAGCCCTTGGGTCGAAACCCTTGGTTCAGGTCTAAGCCCTTGGGTCTAAACCCTGGGTTCAGGTCTAAACCCGAGGTTCAGGTCTAAGCCCTTGGGTCTAAACCCTGGGTTCAGGTCTGAACCCGGGGTTCAGGTCCAAGCCCTTGGGTCTAAACCCTTGGTTCAGGTCCAAACCCTGGGGTCTGAGAGCCGCTTGCTACGCAGGCCGGACCCTCGCGTAGACAGGACCCTTTCCTAGACCGGACCACGCCTTCGGGGGTCCTACACTAGCTACTCTTAAGTGACCTCAACGAGTCGATCCATGTAGCCCAATCGCCATCCTGCCGGCCGTCTATTGGTCGATTTCATCGTAGCCAATCGGAGCCGGCCCAGGGTGCTCCAGTGCTTCTATACCCGGTACATGTGGGCCAGTCCGGGTCACTTATGTACACCACCGTATTTACAACTGAACCCGGCGGCGGGTCCCGGGACCAAACCGCCCCGGGTCCTGGCCTTCTCTACAGAGGCCCTCTTCTTCAGACCACTAGGTGGCAGGAAGTAGGTCTGCCATTCGTTCACCTTATTGCTAACATCTACCCGACCGGGGGGGTCTGGGAGGGGAGGAGGACTGGGGGGGTGGACCTGGGGTCCGGACCTAGTTCCGGAGGTAGGTCTAGGGTAGGGCTGAACGATTAATCAAATTCAAATCGAAATCACGATGTAATAGAACGCGGTATGCAAATCGCAAAGGATGTGATAAAAAGAGTGATTTGTTATGTTACTGACTGGAAATCAGCAAGATTCATTTCTTTATTTTACAATTCAATGGTTAAATAAAGAAGTTAATAATATAAATTAATCTCAACACATCGGCCTGGCCTAAAGGAAAGAGCAGTTTATATCTTGACTGCTTCCAATGTTGTGTTGGTCATACTAAAGAATGATTTATTTATTTTTTTGTGAATAATACACGACATTAGGAAGGTAGGTCGGCTTAGCTCAGGAGGTGGAGCCGTTGTTTTGAAACCGAAAGGTTGCTAACTTCTCCTGATGAGCTGGCTGTCGCCTTGCATGGTTGACTCTGCTGTCGGTGTGTCAATGTGTGTATTAACTGATGTTGCGATTATTTTGAGCAATATTGCAATAGATTTTTTTTTTTTGCAAATAGATTATTTCCCAAAATCGTTCAGCCCTAATCTAGTGTGGGGGGTCCAAGGAGGGAGGTATGGGCTGGGTCGAGGAACACATCCAAGTTATGAGGAACAACAAATAAAAACATTGAGGACATACCATTAATAAGATGGAACCGTCGCAAAGTGTCCCAGACCAAAGGAAGACTGAGAGCAGCTACCATATCTACAAAGAATATACAGCACAAGTTAAAAATATATATAATATGTATAGGGGAGGTTGGACTGCTAAATGCACGCGAGAGGGGGGTGGTTAGGCTGGGGGGTCTGGACCTCTGGGGGTCTGGACCTCCAGGGGGCTGGACCTCCAGGGGTCTGGACCTTCAGAGGTCTGGGCCCCCAGGGGTCAAGACCTCCAAAGGCCCAGTCCTTCAGGGGTCATGACCTTCAGAACTCTAGACCCTCAGGGGTCCGGCCTTCAGAGGTCGGACTCGGGCATGTCGGGCATGTCCGCCATCAGGTATCCGATGCCGTAGCGGCCGTTGGGGGCGGTGTCAGAGTCCGGGCCCCCGGTCCCGGCGGGCTTGCGGTAGATGCTATTCCCGGGCATGGGCGAGGGCGCCTCGCTGGGCGAGCGGGCGTGGATCAGGCTGGCGTCGTCGTCCTCGTCGGCCCGGGACACCTCCTTGATGATGCGGCCCTTCTTGTAGGAGACGGCCCCCACGCCGCCCATGCTGTCGTCGATGACGTTGAAGTAGCGCAGGAAGAAGACGACGGGAACGGGCAGCACGGCCGTCACCACCAGGGAGATGCAGACAAACACGCCCCACGGAGGGAACTCCACCAGCTTCTCCATGGCCTGAGGAGGAGGAGGAGGAGGAGGAGGAGAAGGAGGAGGAGATCGAGGGTTAGGATACGAGCGAGAGGAGACGCACCGAGGTACTCTACGCTCAAACTCCTGTCCCTTAATGTACGCACTTATTGTATGTTCTACGTCCTGGTGCTTAATGTACGCAATTTTGTATGTTGTACGTCCTGGTGCTTAATGTACGCACTTATTGGATGTTCTACGTCCTGGTGCTTAATGTACGCAATTTTGTATGTTGTACGTCCTGGTGCTTAATGTACGCACTTATTGGATGTTGTACGTCCTGACACTTGAAAATAGTACTTATCATCATGTAGCATCTTATCCTAGCTATCTCTGTTGTATACGGGGAATGGGTAAACCTAGCGATTGTTAGTGCTTGGCACTCGGTTCTATGATCATCCCTACTGTACCAACAACGATATATATATTTTTCTATTTCATCTGACTTATTGTCGCTTTGGATAAAAGTGTTCGCTAAATGTGAATGTAAATAATCACGAGGCATTTCATCGTAATGGACAAACTGACATCCTCGTGCACATTATGTGCTTTGCACCTCGCAGTAAACTCTGTGTTAAAACCCAACGACCAAAAGGCCTTGTCTCCTCTGGACCTTCTAGCCCTGTCTGAGGAGCACATGGGGGTGGGGTGGGGGGGGGGTCACTCACCAGCTCCTGGATCCAGGCGTTGTAGCTGGGGGGGGTCATGCACAGCTGGATGAGGCTGGAGCCCAGCAGCACCAGCAGCAGGATGGGCGTGACGTACTTCCACATGTAGTAGTAGAAGCGGAAGGGCGTGAAGCCCAGCATGTCCTTCAGGTCTTCAAAGAACCTGTGGGGGGGGCGGGGGGATCAGACGATGGAGCGCAGTGGTTCCCAACGGTAACAAGCATGGGCTCACTGAAGCCTTCTGATCTATTCTGGGGGTTTGGTTCGGCCTTCCTTCCTGTCACTTGAAGGTGGATGCACTTATTTACAGCGACCAATTTAGTTTGGACGCCTTTGAATTTGCGCTTTCAATCAATCGATAATTGACAGAATTGTCCCCACAAACTTCACACACATAGATACACACACCCACACACATAGAAACACACATACACACACACACAAACACACACACACACACAGGTGGACCAGGTCCGGGTTCGAGGGGTCTAGAACCTACTTGTCCACGCCGTAGACCCAGGCCACGGCCACGTTCTCCAGGATGACCACGATGAGCAGCGGCAGGGTGGCCGAGTAGTCGTCGAACATGGCCACGTAGTAGTTCCCCGAGCGCTGGACGAACAGCAGCCCGATGAGGAAGGCCAGCAGGCAGCACCCCACTGGGACACAGGGAGCAGGTTAACGTCTGGACCGACACCAACCCCAAGCTCGGCACCACGGTACGACACGTGTTCAGAGTTCACCTGGACTCTGCATAGCCTCACCCCCCCCCCCCCCCCACACACACACACACACACACCCCTTAGGCACTTATTGTATGGTCTACGTCCTGGCACCTTATGTATGCACCTTACTGTACCGACAGTGGTATATTGTTGTTTCTCTGCTAAGCGTCTGCTAAACGCCCTCAATGTAAATGTAGATGGATTGTCTGTCTGTCTCCTCGCCTCCTGTCTGTATTACTCTGTTTCTCTGGGCCCCTGAGGCGGTGGCATTGGGGCCCCCCACTGACCTGTGAGGAACTCCTTGCGCACTTTGAAGGTGTCGATCAGCGGGGTGAGGATGCCCTCGATGGTGCCGAACATGCTGCCCAGGCCCAGGTTGATCAGCATGAGGAAGAACATCACCGACCAGAACGGGGAGGCCGGGAAGTGCGTCATGGCCTCCGTGAAGGCGATGAAGGCCAGACCGGTGCCCTGCACGGCCTGCAGAGAGACAGAGAGTGGGGGGCAACCGGTCAGCAGAGAAACAGAGAGAGAGGGGGGGGGGCCCAGCACCAGGCAGAGAGAGGGGCCTCGATGGAGCCCTGAGCTGGGGCCCCACCAGCACCAGGTAGAACTTGTTTACCAGACACTAATGAGTGTGTTTCAGTGGTTCACCAGAGGCGGTCTCTGCTGTTTCACTCTATTCCTGGTTCTTGTTTGATACTCTTTTCCCGAGCTAGACGTATGAATGAATCCCGTCTTTGAGGCGCTAACCCTGATCGTTTCCTCGACGCGCCCAGTCCCTTAAACACGATCGGCTCCATTATGCCCTCTTTAGCCTGGGCTGGTCTCGGGTTTTGTCCCCGTTTCTTCCCCAGATGGGTGCCAGCGTGGCCGTCTAACCCCTCCTCCATTATTCAGACGGGGAGAGAGACGACTCAACGCAAGGAAGTCCTGATGAAGACTGCCCTGTAGGCCGGTGGTTCTCTAACTCTTTCTGCCAGTGTACCCCCACTAAGCTATATTACCACAGAATAATTTTAGGTTAATCGTTTTTTAAATGAACATAAACAATGTATGAGCGTACAATAGGCAGAGTGAACATGAACATTAAAAGGGCGCGGATTCTCCGGATTCTCCTTTCTCCTTGTGTTCAGATTTACATTTCAACTACTTGAACTTTTTCCAGATTTTCTTTTGTCTGCTTTCAGAATTGAAACTTGCTCATTTTGAAATAAATAAAATTAAATACTCCAAAGAACCCCTATGGGTACGCGTACCCCCTTTTGAGGACCACTACTGTAGGCAATATGCCTGTAGTGATGCAGGCTCTATTCCTCCCTGCTGCCCTAACGATAAAACACGAGTGTTCGGGACATGAAGGCTCGTTTATCTTCATGACGTCGTTGACCCCCGGCCTGTTGCATCACCTCAGTGTCCAGAGACCGCGTGATGTGGAAACCCATAGAAACATGCATTCGGAAAACTATCAAATCAAGGACATAATTCTTTTTTATGGCCTGTGGTTATGGGTATGGTTTTGTGTGTGTGTGTGTGCGTGTAGTTGACTAGTGTGTATGTGTATGTGTGTGTGTGTGTCGATGTGTGTGTGTACCTTGTTGAGCTCCTCCTCGATGCTGTGTGTGTGTGTGTGTGTGTGTCTCTCTCTCTATTTGTGTGTTTCTCTATTTGTGTCTGTGTGTGTGTGTGCATTTCTCTGTGTGTGTGTCATCATGTGTTTGTGTACTTTGTTGAGCTCCTCCTTGATGCTGCTGTGTGTGTGTGTGTGTGTGTGTGTGTGTGTGTGTGTGTGTGTGTGTGTGTGTGTGTGTGTGTGTGTGTGTGTGTGTGTGTGTGTGTGTGTGTGTGTGTGTGTGTGTGTGTGTGTGTGTGTGTGTGTGTGTGTGTGCGCCTTGTTCAGCTCCTCCTCGATGCTGCAGGTTTCCAGGCCCAGGCTGGGGTAGTCCGCCCCCTTCTCCCCCCTGATGATGTCCGTCAGCTTCTGGTAGTCCTCGGCGCTGACCTCCGTCAGGTTGATGTGGGCCGGGATGAGGTTGCGGCTCAGCTGGTTGCCTAGCAACGCCACGATCCTCTTGGTGTTCCTGGGAGGGACCGAGGGGACGCTAAAGGGTTAAACTAATTAACTTATTAACAAATTAACAAAAATTGCTTTTATTACCAGGAGGGGGGACAAAATATCGATAAGGCCCTTCTTTGTGCTACAAAGAATGTTATTATATATTTATATATTTTTGTTATTATTTATTTTTATTTATTATGATTTGTTTTTGCATTTTTATGCTTTATTCATTTATTGTTAAAATACGGCGCCCTAAAGGCCACACATGCACACGTGCACAGACATGCACACACAGGAGCTGCAGAAGAGGCCGGTGCTTACACAGTCACACACTTGGCGCTCATGATGTTGGCCTTGAAGCCGAGCACGGCGAACACCACCAGGGTGGCGAGCACCGAGGTGAAGAAGTTTATGAAGGACACCATCACCGCGTCAAAGTGGCAGTTGTTGTCCCGCTTGTTGTAGCTGGAGAAGGCGATGACCCCGCCGAAACCCAGGCCCAGCGCGAAGAACACCTGGGTGGCCGCCTCACGCCACACCTTGGCCTCCAGCATGATCTCCAGCTAGGAGGAGTCAATCACAGGTCAGGACATGGTAAGAGCAGCCAATCACAGGTTATGCGATGTGGTAGAGCTAGGATCAACCAATCACAGGTCAGGAAATGGTAGGATCAGCCAATCACAAGTGAAGACATGTGGTACAGATAGGACCAATCACAGGTCAGAACAAATGGTACAGCTAGGATAAACCAATCACAGGTCAGGACACGTGGTAGGGCTAGGATCGACCGATCACTACGGTTGGTTGGGGACACGGTCCAACGTAATAACGCGTACGTTTTACCCCCAGACAAATCCAGCTCCTCGCTCGTTCTGCAATTTATGAGAGAACTTTCAAATGATTGAAAGATGCACCATCTCTCTCAGAAGCCCAGCTTACATCATACTGGGACATAACCATCAGGACTTTGTGATACACGAGTCCTCAGCAGACTGTGGGCATGAGAGCCGAACTGAAGACCGGAGCCCCGCACACAAAGCAGCTCAGACCCCAGCAGCTCAGCGGGGGAACAGCTTGGCCCGTTACCGCGGCCTGCTGTCGCTGGCCGACGGAAGCATCGCGGAAACGAGTCCTGAATACATGTCTTTAGTTGATCGGTTACAGAATGGATTTTTCTCTTTATCTGTTTCCGTGGTAACTGAAACAGTTTGCTCAGAACAAGTGTTCCGAGCTTTACAATCCCCGTTGGGATTACTGGGGCTACGTCGGTTGGGTTGGGAGATGAACGACTGAATACAATACATTTACATTTAGGATTTATCCAAAGCGACCTACAATAAGTCCATTTTTCAGAAAAAAGAGAAACAACAATATATCGCTGTCGGTACAGTAAGCAAGTGCCAAGCACAAACAATTTCTATGTTATCCCATTCCTCGTATACAACAAAGATAGCTAGGATAAGACGCTACATGATGTTAAGCACATTTTTAAGTGCCAGGACGTACAACATACAATAAGTGCGTACATTAAGTGACAATAGATAGAATAGGTAAAGCCTGTTTCAATGCTGAACACAGAGGAAAAGACACTTACAATCCACAGTGAACTCAGGAGGACATGTGGCTCAGGAGGTAGAGCGGGTTGGCTGGTAACCGGAAGGTTGCTAGTTCGATCCCCGGCTCCTACTACCTTCTGTCTCGCTCAAGTGTCCCTGAGCGAGACACCTCACCCTAACTGCTTCTGACGAGCTGGCTGTCGGCTTGCGTGGTTGACACCGCCGTCGGTGTGTGCATGTGTGCATGAATGTTTAAATGTGCCAATATTCTAAAACGCTTTGAGTGGCCACTGGTTAGAAAAGCACTGCATAATGCAGTCAAATCACGGTTTACAAAGGGTCCCTGATGCTCGTTACCTTGGGAGTGAACATGTGACGGATTCCGTCCCAGGAACCCTTGAGCAGCAAGGCCCGGACCAGGAAGCAGATCAGCACCACGTAGGGGAACAGCGAGCTGAAGTACATCACCTGCAACCAATCACAGCGTCAGTCAGCCACTCATCCACTCATCCTCCACACTCACCCCCCTGGAGGGCTGGCTACAGGGTGAGGTATCAGAAGGTGAGGACACACGCTACCCCTCCGTTTATAATTGTTATCAATTCATTCAATGGTATTCTATGAAATCCAATATAAGGGAGTAAGTGTATATATATATATGTGGGTTATGGGTTATGGGTTATATATATATATATATATATATATATATATATATATATATGTGTGTGTGTGTGTGTGTGTGTGTGTGTGTGTGTGTGTGTGTGTGTGTGTGTGTGTGTGTGTGTGTGTGTGTGTGTGTGTGTGTGTGTGTGTGTGTGTGTGTGTGTATATATATATGTGTATATGTATATGTATATATATGTATGTATGTATGTATATATGTGTATATATATGTATATATATATATGTGTGTGTGTGTGTGTGTGTGTATATATATATATGTGTGTGTATATATATATATATGTATATGTATATGACATTAATAGTAGTGATCATACATGATACATTAATCAAATAAAATCATCATTAGTGGGTTTGCATTGCAAAAAATGAAATATTTGGGAACTTAAGGAAGATAAGATACATAATGAATCCCGGATGGCTGAAACTAAACAGGCTGCTATTTGACTGAGAAGCATTTACGTATGATTTGTTTTAGAAAGCCTTTTCTGATTTTATCAACATTGCAATCATTGATCTTTTTTGATTAAAGATAAGTAATTAATTATTAAATCTATACTAATTTTCCAGTTCATAAGATATTGAATCAATTGTATGAATGCATTTGTTTATTGAAGAATAACGATCTGCTGTCATTAGCAGCAGAGGATAGCAGCATCTGGCTCGTTAGCGTCTCGTTAATTAATCTGCGCTCTTTAAACACTGGACAGGAGCAGAACTCTAGGTTCTGCCCCTCCATCTGCCCCCTGAAGCCCCCCTTCTTCCCGCCTGGCCCTTGAAACTCCCGCCAAGCCATAAAGAGCGGGATCACCATGGCAATCAAGAAGGGCTGTTGTCCACCCCCCCACCCCCGCACCCCCACACCCCCACACCCCCAAACCCCCACACATAGAAATGGGAGGGAAATGCTAATGACGCTAGCGGGGTCTCCCTCGGATCAGGGCCTTTTGTGAGGATGCCTATATAAGGGCATTAATATTCTTTTGTAGCGCGGCGCTCTGAGTTAGCTTCAAAGGCGCTCCAGCTAGCTTGGCCTCCTTTCAGAGAGGAGAAATACTCGGGGCGTTCTCTGTCCGGCCAACGCCGAGCAAGACCCCACCCCCCCTCCCCCCCACGATGGCAGTTGAAGTGACACTGGCCAACTGTACCGCTGGCTGCCGCCGTGTGTGGCTTCACTAATCCGTCTCCGCGCTCAGACGTAAAGCTTTTTTCTCTATGGTTTAAAATAACCAAAAAAGTGAAATGACAAATAAAGGCCGTGGCTGTGAACGGTTCATTATGCTTTGAACTACGATGGCGGCCGGTTTAATGCGCCATTAAATGTGTTCACCTGAAGATCCTTTGTCTCTCTGACAAGAGATAACGGCCTTCACAGCGATAAACGTGTCGGTTGGGCTAATGAAGATGATTGAGATGTTGCTAACGTTAGTCGCTAACGCTAGTCCTTGATAGCTAACGTTAGTCATCGTTATCAGGAGGGGAGGAGAGTTCAGGATTTCGGCTGTCTTTAGAGAACGTTTATTTTACCACAAATGAATCTCTTAAAGTCTTTTGTGACACAATTGTCATTTGATATGAGAACAAAAATTACTGGAAGCTAAGGTTAGCGATTTAGCGCCCAGGCTAGGACTAGCCTCCATATCAACTGTCCAATGTAAGAAAAGGTAAAATGAAAGGAAATGAAAATGATTTCACCCAAACGACATAGAGGGATTAAATCTAAGGCTGCATTGGGGACAGAAAAGTGTTACTTCAGCTCAGCTTGAGGCGCTGCCTGCAGTCCAAACGTCCTCAATTCATCCATGAAACCGAAGGGACCAGGAGCTTTTTAATAAAAATAAAAAACACTTCAAATAAATATGTGCGTTTAAAGAACATTTGTATCATTTCTCCAGATGACGTGGATTCGATCAGGGCCGGTCTAGTCGCCTTGTGTTACCCTGTTGGTCTCAACGGGGACAGAAACGCGCTCACCGCTCTAAAAGTGCGCCCTTCGTTTTTTCCGGCCAGTTCTCTTTTTATTGCGTTTCCAGGACATCGCCGCCTCAAGCCACGAGGTGCAGGAAGAGGGAGAGAAGAAGTAGTGTAACCAGCACCCGAGCGAGTGTTGTGGCCCCCCGGCCCCCCCAACCCACCCTGGAACCTCACCTTCCCAGAGGACTGGATCCCCTTGATCATGGCTAGGCACACCATGGTCCAGGCCGCCAGCAGACACACGGTCATCCTCCAGTTGAGCTTGGCGCCCTCCGAGATGGAGTCGGAGATGTCCAAGGCCTCGCGGTACCAGTAGTACGTGGTGGCGGAACTCTTCTCGCACTCCGGCACCACATCTGGAGAACGAGACAACGGGCTATGGGTTAGTGTCAGGAGACGGAGTGCATCGCTGGAAATTAATTCAAATCATGTCGACTTTTATAAACGATTCTTCAACAGCTAGAACGTTCAGCGACGGGGGCCTAGAGTTGTTCCAATACCGATACCAGTATCAGACATTCCTAGGGTATCGGCGAGTAAGCAAGTTTATGCGCTCTGAAACCATCCGATACCATCACATAACTAGCTCCTTTACTACTCAGGCAGAGAACATCAAACTCTACGTAATGTGTAATGCTGCATTCGTTAACGGCCGGAGGTGGAAAGTCGGAATAGTAAACGCGTAGCCTCCGATCTACGTGTGTTTGAGCTACAAAGTCGCAGAAACACGGATGCATGGACGCTTAACTACAAGAATACAAATGTCTCATTACAATTATAGGATATCAATGTCAATTATCAAGTTCTGAAAAATGTTTTGTCGACGCAAGTGAACCGACTAAGCATTGCTGTTATCGTAAGAGAAAACCCTTCAATCAGAACATGTGCTGTTAGTAGTTACAAGGCTAGATGCTGTATCGGTATGTACTCTGTATCGGCCGAAACTCAAGTTCAGGAATCGGAATCTGTATCTTGAAGGAAAAAACTGACCTGAACATCTCTAGATGATTCTATCTGTGAGGAGCGGACGAGCCCATGATATGAAGTGGTGTGATGATGACAGGGTTAGGTGATAAGGTGATACGGTGAGCATCTTACAGGTGCTGTTCTGCTCCTTGATGAGGGGACACTCGTGCCAGGGCAGGGGCTGCTGGAAGGACTGGGAGAAGTAGAAGAGGCTCCAGCTGATGATCACGTTGTAGTAGAGCGCCACGAAGAAGCACACCTGCAGGGTTAGCACAGGGGTCAGGGGTCAGCACAGGGTCAGCACAGGGGTCAGCACAGGGGTGGGGGCCAGGTGAGAGGGCCAGGTGTGAGGGCCAGGACTGAGGCCAGGTGTATCGTCGTATATGTTTTGTGTCCTGAGGATGTTTTAGTCAAATTATTGCATGCATTTTCTTTTCTATTAATTACTGAGAATTTAATCACAGAGAATTTAACTCAATAGAATTAGAAACAGAAGATAGATCAGCATTATGTCATCTTTTCATTGGTCGTTCCACATTGGTAGTTTCAGTATCAATGTTTATGCTTTCACCAGACCAATAAGAGGCTTTGGGTTCTGATCAGCTCTGTACTGCTCTGGCTGAACGTTCTAACTCTCTGTTTAGCTCAGGTAACGCTCTCTGCTGCATCAGAGGAATCCAGGAGGATCAACCCTTCATGATTCACCAGCTGTGAGTCATTACCTTCTCCTGGTACCTTAAAGACTCTGAATGCATGCTAACGACTCACTGTTGTAAATACATTAAGGTACAATTCTGCAGGCAAACATTTGGGTTTTACATTAAATGCTTGTATAATAGCCACAGATGTCATTTCAAGAATTAGTAAAATAATAATAATAATAATAATACATTTAATTTAGAGGCGCCTTTCAAGGCACCCAAGGTCACCTTACAGAGCATCATAAATCGTTTAAAAACAAGACATTGTGGAAAAAAATTATAATAAATAAGTAAATAAATAAAACAAAAACAAGACAAAACAAACAATCAAGACAGTGATCAGTTAGACGTTGCCTAACACCAATACTACCCTTTTATATGTATTGCACAAAGTAAAAACTATAAAAAAATGTAGCCATTTCTAAGAGCCTTTAATCCCCGACGTTTTGGCCAACGACTGGTAGCCCTTGTTCAACCAGTGCAGTGTTCTGAGCCAATAATCCAGGTTCACTTGAGTGGATGTTGGGTGAATGTGGTGTGTATATGCGTTTGTGCACGTACATAGGTGTGTCTGCGTGTGTCTGCGTATGTCTAGACATCCATCAATCCATCCATCTCTCTCTCTGCCCCTATCTCCCTCCCTTCCCCTCAAACAGATTCGATACCCCCTCCCTCCCAGACCAATGTGACAATCCCTCCCCCCCTCCCCCCCAGAAAGATGTGAGCCCCCCGCTCCACCCGACAGATGTGAGCCCCCCTCCCCCCAGACAGATGTTAGACCCCCTCCTCCCCAGACAGATGTGAACCCCCCGGCCCCCCAGACAGATGTGGGAACCCCTCCTCCCAGACCCACCAGACAGCTGGCGAAGCCGATGCCCCCCAGGCGGGGGCTGATGTAGTTCCAGACCCCGATGCTGCCCCTCCGGATGCGCTGGCCCACCGCCAGCTCCAGGAAGAAGAGCGGGATCCCAATCAGGATCAGCAGGATGAGGTAGGGGACCAGGTAGGCTCCTGGGGACCAGAGACCAGTTAGAGACCAGTTAGAGACCAGCAGGATGAGGTAGGGGACCAGGTAGGCTCCTGGGGACCAGAGACCAGTCAGAGACCAGTTAGAGACCAGTTAGAGACCAGCAGGATGAGGTAGGGGACCAGGTAGGCTCCTGGGGACCAGAGACCAGTTAGAGACCAGTTAGAGACCAGCAGGATGAGGTAGGGAACCAGGTAGGCTCCTGGGGACCAGAGACCAATTAGAGACCAGTTAGAGACCAGCAGGATGAAGTAGGGAACCAGGTAGGCTCCTGGGGACCAGAGACCAGTTAGAGACCAGTCAGAGACCAGTCAGAGACCAGTGAGAGACCAGTGAGAGACCAGTGAGAGACCAGTTAGAGACCAGTTAGAGATATATAGTTATATATATAATTAACATGATTTATATATATATATATATATATATATATATATATATATATATATATATATATATATATATATATATATATATATATATATATATATATATATTAAACATATAATTATTATATATATAATTATTATATTACTATTATATGTGTGTGTCTTGTGTTGGCTCTTCGCTGCCGATCATAACAGAACAGTCTCATTTCCGGACCTTTTCTGTGTCTCTTAGGTCCCAGCTTTGACCTGACACATGATGCGTGCGGTTGGAGGAAACACGCAGTCCTACGGATTCAGCTCACGTTATTCTCCCCCTCGCACTCCGCTGAACCATGTGAGTGCCACGCTCAGAGGGCGAGCTGTGGTCGGACAGGGTACAACTTTGACTTCACGGTTTGAAAACTCAAACGTTCGTGGTGGAGGAACCTCCTGCCTCTTCGGCCAGCAAGGTCAGAAGTAAATCCCCTGAACTAAGAACAGCCAGAGCTACGGAAGAGGATAAGGGCCACATGTTATTATTTATTTATTTTCAGAGTTTTAAGTGTGAATTCTGTGATAAGGAACCTGTAAGGTAGAGTCACTTGGTGCCATACAGGATTGGAACCACAGGCTGAGCTGAAAAGTCCCACTTCAGACTTTAGAGTCACTCTTCTGACTTTAGATCAGAATTCTGATTATTCAGATTCAAAAAGTATTAATCCCATGTGGCCCTCATCCTCTTCCGTACATAGCTGCCGCTGTTTGGTCATGTTCTAAACGCTCAGGGCGTCTTTGAGCGACCCGTTTCCTCAGGGAGGATTCCCCACGTCGCTCGGTGGGTGGGCTGAGGTCCCGAGACCACCACAATGACGCCACTGTACAACGACAACACGACCAGCGTCTGTTTCAACACTGATATGTCTGGCAGGACGTCCCGTCATCGTCCGGACCCCCTGCTGGGAGGGTTTTGAAAACACGCATTCCTGAACACCCCCCTTATGGGAGTGGTGTGTGTGTGTGTGTGTCGGTTTTAAGAGGACGGGGTTTGAGGGGGACCTCAAAGCTTTGTGTGAAGGTTCTTTTGGTCGCGCTTCGCGGCGCCGGCGGCCATTGTGTCTGCGCTGGCGTCCGCCCCTTTGATAACGGACGGCCCGACAAACAACAACAACAACAACAACATTTGATCTAGCTCTAAATAGCTCCTCGGTAGCATCCTGTCTAGACGCGGCCGGCGGGAGTTCATTAGCTAGCTTAGTTAGCGCCCGCAGCAGACGAAGGGGTCAGGAACAACGTTGTGTTCCGACTCGGGATTAGATCCCAGCAGGGGCCCGCTGCCCCGGACTCACCTCGGATGGGGGGTCTGAGGACAGCGCCCCCCCTGAGTGGATTAAACACTCAGTTGAGTTTATATCATGACGCGGCTAATGAGGAGCTAATGAGGAGCAAATGATGAGCTAATGAGGAGCTAGCCAGGGGATCCTAGCGTGTGTGTGTTTACGGACATCACAACACTATAAAGCAAAGAGCACACCTTGCAGTAGGAGGTAAACGTACCGCACACACATACACACGAACATGAGCACACACACAATAATATTGAAAAACACACACAGACACGCACACAGAAACACACACACACATGCATGAGCACACACACTATACACATGCACACATGTGCACACACACACACACACACACACACACACACACACACCCTTAAGAACAGTCAGTAATGGCGCGGCCCAAGACGGCCATTTTAATCTAATTATAGTTCAACCCAGCAGGGTGGCCCAAGCATCAAACCAACAGAAAACATCACACACACACACACACACACACACACACACACACACACACACACACACACACACACACACACACACACACACACACACACACACACACACACACACACACACACACACACACACACACACACACACACACCAGTGTGTTAGACACACTATTATACTGAAGATAAAACGGCTGGTCGGGCTGGATCGAGCCTTTAACTACTAACTAACTATCTGGTTAAAAATCCCAGGTGGAAGATTATCCCTAAAGTTCCAGACATCAAAGTGCCTTCATGTCCATGAAATACATCTAGGGAATGAACACACACACTGACTCACACCATCACGCATACACACACACACACACACCCTCCCTGTGTCTAGCGTGTTGTAAGGTTGCTGGTTCCCCGCCCTGGCTTTGTTTGATGATCAGTGGCTAAGCTGTGGTTGAAGAGACTTACACCCAGTGTTGCCAGATTGGGCCAGCTCAAACCCAGCGATGCCAGATTGGGCCAGCTCACACCCAGTGTTGCCAGATTGGGCCGGATTTCCCTGACCAATCTGGCAACACTGGCTGGCAGGAAAATCTGGCCCAATCTGGCAACACTGCTAACCCCCTGCCTGGAGAGGAGACGCTGTCCCCAGCACATGCTACCCGGCGCCTTTTCAATGCCTCAACTGAAACGGAGATGAGTTGGCTCTGATGGCCTTCCAGCCACTGAGGCTTTGTGGTAAATGTATTTATTTAGGAATGAGTTCAGTGTTTCTGGATCGTTTTGACCAAGTGGTTAGAAAACTGAAATGGCACAAATAACCGTTTTTATCTTTACTGTAACGATACAAACTTAACCATAAATAGAACTTGTGGGGTCTTCTGTCGCTATCCACCCCTTGTATCATCGATTCTGTCTGTTTCGGTTTATGTCTGAGAAAGGCAGCGAACAGGACACACCAACATTAACACAGTCACATGACTCACATGTGTACCTGGAGCCGTCCAATCAGCAGCAAGGGCATAGGGGCCAGTATGGTTCAGAGCAGAGCACAGGAAGAATCTCTCTCTCTCGCTCTCTCACTGTCCGTCCCCCCCTTTCTCTCTCTCCCCCTGTCTGTCTGTCTCTCTCCCTCCCTCTCTCTGATTACATCCATACCTTTTCAGATGACCTTAGTCTTTTGCAGCGATACTCTGACATTGATCAGGAGCTTCTACCAATCTCCTCCTTACTGTTGGTAAAGCACCTTCCTGAAGCTTGAATGAACCTGCCTCTAGCGCACTTATAGACCCTCTCCTGCGGCATGTCTCTAGCTCAAGGGCTCAGGGGCAGGGATCTCCTGACCAGGGACAAAAACAGCCCATTGGTTCCAGATCCTGTGAGCGTCATCATGCGAGCTCGCAGAGGAAAGCCTTTGGGTAGGTACACCTCAGAGATTCTGAGGCAGCAATGCGATGTGTTTGAAAAGCAACTCACTTGGAAAACAGAACTTCTCGCGTGGATATATAGTGAAATAACAAACTATTTACAGAAACACTTAAGAGACCTACCATCATTATTATCGGGAGCGTATTGTCGAGTCACTGTGGGTTTGTGGTCCGTTTCCACATTGTTCTTCTTAAGTTATTACCGATGACAATGTTGCAATGATCCTCATGTGTCACAGAGTGGTTTTTGAACTGCATCCATAGCTATTTATTAATTATTTATATTTTCATGTGATTCTGTCGCTATTGCAATAGAAGCAAATGAATGCCGATGCGTCACAACCTTTGGACATTTGAAGACTTGCCAATAGGAGGGTTCCCAACTGGAGGGGCGGGAGCCACTTAGGGTCGCCTGATTTGCATAGGGGTCCATGGGAGAACGCTGAATCATAAGCCTTAGATATATCGAATGTTTACATTTGTGATACCCCTTTTCTTATACATTCAATGGACCCAAGTACGTCCAGACTTATGACTCCTAGCGAACTTCTACTACTAACCACTTCTACTACTAACCACTTCTACTAACAACCACTTCTACTAACAACCACTTCTACTAACAACCACTTTGAATGGCAGGAAGACACCGGCGTTTTAGACGATCTGTCCGGAAGCAGAGGCAAAAGCTGGGGGTGCCGGACAGAGGGGATCGCGGCCTGGAGTAGGATGTGGGTCGCGGCCCCAGGCCCCACAGAACCCCACACAGGAAGCTTAGAACGGACTGGTTGGGTTCAGTAACTAACCGACCCCAAACACAGGAAGCTTGAAGTAGACTCGCTGGTTTAAATAAATAACTGACTCACCTAAGGTTTCCTGTTAAACCTGTGAAGCTTGTGAACCACGCCTTGTAACTATTCATACGTATTATCCTCTCACTAAAACTAGTTCTAGTTAAATCTTTTATTGCGAGTCCAACAACAAAGCAGAAACATTCTCAGTTGTGTTCGGGTGCCGCGACGAAGAGGCATCAGAAGAAGAAGAAGAGGAAGTTTGATCACTCACCTCCTCCGTTCTTCTGGCAGAGGTAGGGGAACCGCCACACGTTCCCCAGCCCCACGGAGAAGCCGACCTGGGCCAGGATATACTGCAGCTTGCTGTTCCAGGCGGGCCGCTCCTCCTCCTCCTCCTCCTCCTCCTCATCGCCATCCTCCCCACCTGAGGCGGGACCCCCCTCGGCGTCGCGGTCCTTGCGGGCCCCCTCCCGGGGTACGATCAGGGTGCTCTTCTTGAAGGCGTCCTCGCTGGGCTCCTCGTTGGAGAGCAGGTCCCTGGCGGACTCGGTGACATCATCGTCAAGAGCGACCGCCTTGCTGCTTTTGGGCATTGGATAAAAGGTCCGGAGGGTCTCTCTGTACGGGGAGCTGGGAGGGCGGGGTGATGATGAGTGACAGGCTGATAGACACGTCTCGGGCTCTGCTGGAGTGGTGTTTGGATTCCTGGGCGGCGTCTGGGTGGGTCGGGTCGGTTGTAGGATGAGATGCGATGGGTTCCTATAGATTCATTATCCTCAGATGCCTGCAGGGCGAGAGAAAACTATTGTTTAGTGGTGTGACTTTTTGTGTGTGTGTGTGTGTGTGTGTGTGTGTGTGTGTGTGTGTGTGTGTGTGTGTGTGTGTGTGTGTGTGTGTGTGTGTGTGTGTGTGTGTGTGTGTGTGTGTGTGTGTGTGTGTTCGTCTCTGTGTCCGTCTCTCACAAGGGTTTGTCCCAAATGCATTTTTAGCACCTCTAACACTAAACACAACATATGGGCCACATCTTATGTAGGCCTATACCATTCATGTAAAGTATTAACGATTTATTTATAGCTTATTAATATATATTTATTTGAACCGAGACAAAGGGCTCGGTATATCAGTGCATGCTCTGCTGTTCAAACAAATAAGCGTTGTGTTTGGTACTTTTTCTAAAGTCTTTCTTTACAATCGCCCTATTTAGGGAAGGACTGCGCGTGTACGCACGCGCGCGCACACACACACACACACACACACACACACACACACACACACACACACACACACACACACACACACACACACACACACACACACACACACACACACACACACACACACACACACACACACACACACACACACACACAGCTTTGTTTCTCACATGAACATCACGAGACAAAGGCGCCGATCTCTATGGATAACATTTATAATACATTACTACGAAGGCTCCAGCCGCCCCGGCAGGTCGACGGGTCTTCATCCTATCGCGGGACTTCAATAATTCACGGCCGACGCCGCGGAGCACGAGGCGATTTGCATACGAACCCAAACACTCGTCCCCCTCCGTCCCCCCCACCGGGAGACGGACCTCGGAGGAGCGGAGGACGAGCACCTGCTGTCTCTCCTGGACCAGAGCAACGCTCTCTGAGTGGTTACACACTCTGGGTGTCTCAAACACGCCATGAAACTATTAGATTACAAAGCAATTGTAATTTAAGCAATCCCCCCCCCCCATCGCCTTCCCCAAATCCACAGATTAAGTGATTAATAGATTTCTTTCTCTCTGGCTCCCCGGTTCTCTGTCCTCTAGGCGTACCGACGGCTCCGTGAACCCCGTTTTGTGTTCACGGTGCATTATTTACATCCCGCTCCGAGACACTCATCCTATCCGATGCATCCCCGGTGCGCTTGACCATAAAGCGCTCTTCCACAGGGGGGGGGGGGGGTTCTGTACGGTACATATTTCCCCCCTTTTGCTTTTCTCTTCATCTCACGTGACTGAAATGAAATCTATATTTTTAATCAAAGATACCATGATTAGGGTTACCGCTACACAGGGCAGCAAAAAGCACCTTGGCCCGAGCGGCACACGGCCACCCGGGGACACCGTGTCCCCGTGATGCACGTCAATAGTCCACCGCACCTCGAAGTGCAACCATGTGAGCTATTTCATCATGCACTGGGCGCCCCCATCATCCTGCGCACCGAGCGGCTGCGCGGCGCCCGGGTAACGGACCCCCCAAACCCCGCCGGATCCCCCCGCTAGGGTGTGAGGAGGTGTGATGGAGCACTCACCGGTGGATTGAGTCGTCTTCCTGGCCGAAAAGCTGGGTCTCAAGGAATGAAATTGTGAGAGGACATGCACGGGGAAGACATTATCACCTGCTCCTGAAGACCACTATTAACGAGTGTGAGATGCCACGGCCAAGCCCTCTGCCTTGTGCAGGCGGGCCGCGCACCCCGTGGAGGGGCGGGGGTTCGCTGGTGTATTTACCTCCGGAAAGGGTTTGTTAATACAGTTTATTTATAACGTTATTCAATCGCGTGTGATTATTAGGATTTGAGTACGTTTCAACCTTGTAGTTTGCTTATTTTCTGATTAAATGTGTTTTTGAGTTGCGTGTGTTGCGATAGGACACCCCTGTCGTGCGTTGGTTCGGTCCACTACTGCTTACATTGAAAGGGGGAGGGAGCTTCTCCTGTTTGTATTGTTTTTAAATTAATAATAGACGCGTCTGGTTATTGTATGGTTATTTATTGTATGCCATGCCTTTGCATTGTTTCTTGTCTTGCTTTCCATTGTGACTACTAAATTAGGCGTGTGAATAGGTTTCTGCTATGTCTGCGGAGGATACGGTGTTGGAAGTGCATTGTTTTATGAGCCACTGGTCATCATTTAACGTCGCACCTTTCTCAGATTCAGGTTGAAATAGGAGGAAATTGTATTTCTACGAGACACTAGCCTACCTTTATTACCATATTTACTTTCACTACCGTCAGTATAGCTGTATGCAGTGGTGTAGTCTACGTGATACGCAGGTATACGCCGTATACCCACTAGGAACGCACCAGGATTTGCGTATACCCACTTAAAAATTTGCACGGATACGTATCAATCGTCTTGTGACAGATCTTTCACTTCTGTGTTTATTTTTCGCAAATACCGGTTGGGTATAACTGCAATAAAATACTCTAAGCAGGTGAAGTTATCTCCTACATTCACCATTCATAAAATTCCCCCTGCGCGCTCGCACTCTGCCCTGTCTCTGTTATGAAGCGCGAAGCTGCCCCTGCATCTCTGCACGTTAGTTGGCGGGCCGAGCCCCTCCTTCTCGTGTGTGTGTGCGTGTGTGTGTCCAGTCCTCCCATATTAATGTGTAAACCACATAACAAGTAGTCAACAGAAGACAATGTTTTAATCCCACTTTATATCTCCTTGTTACTTTTAGATGAGAACCCCTGGCCAGCCTTTCAGACTGGGTGTCAGGCTAGGGAATTTAAAAACAGGCATCCTTGGTTAGAGTGGAGGGAAAAAAAGTTAGCTAAATGTCAGCCAACATACAGTTGGTATGCACAATTGAAATTCATAATGTTAATCACTATGCAAATGAGAGTATAGCTAATTCATGGTCATTTTTAAGGTGCAGTAATTTCACACTTTTACACAATTCAATTACTGTATGGTATGTTAGATAACAACAGTAAGAGCTAAAATTAGAGCAATTGAAAAAGTGAAACATTAGTCTCCTGTCATCTCCTTCTCATGCACTGGTTAGCCATGGTTGTAAACAGTTCATTAAATTATTTTGAGTAGATTTTGTCCTTGTTTAGCATGTGCTATTGCTACTATAGACATACAAAGGACAACTTTTCATTTTTGTCTTCTATTTGTTCATACTGTTATTAAAACTGATAAACCTACTCAGCTTTCCATGATTGTTGATAATCGTTATACTCTTAAATCAGCGGGTTGTAGACCCCTGCGTTGGTGAGTGTGGTGCGACACCCCATAAGCGCCACACTCGTACACGTAGCGGTGGGACGGGTTTGTAGGAGGCTGGGAGGGAATCATCACAGTATACCCACTACAATAAAATAGACTACACCACTGGCTGTATGTGTTAAGATATATATAGAGAGAGAGAGGTCAATCACTCTTCAACCCCCCCGTTCATTCAGTTAATAACATATTCAAATATATCAAGGAATGATTTTAGGTTTTTCCCCAAATCAGAATTTACATCTTAAACACTAAACACAACATATGGGCCACTTAGATGTAGGCCTATATTATTCAAAGTATTACATTGTTAATGATTTATTTATTGCTTGTTAACATATATTTATTATATTATATTTATTTTAATTGAGACAAATTCTATAAAAATAATAAAAAGGCAGGTTTCTAAAAGTTCAATGTATGACTTAATTGAGCATCAGGCACTTCCTGGTAATGAAATAATATCAGACCATGAGTCAGTTAGCTGAACGCACTTTAGACCATCCCACGCTGGCTACAATTCTGCTGATTCCCTGGTCCCTTCCTGTCAAAGTGCGATGACGTCCCTGTATCCCAGTACACATCGGGGGGCAATGGGCGGCATGCGGCTCAGGAGGTAGAGCGGGTTGGCTAGTAACCGCAAGGTTGCTAGTTCGATCCCCAGCTCCTCCTAGCTGAGTTTCGAGGTGTCCCTGAGCAAGACAGCGCAGCCTCACTGCTCCTGACAAGCTGACTGTCGCCTTACATGGCTGACACCGCCGTCGGTGTGTGAATTAGTGCATAAATGGGTGAATGTTAGGCCATATTGTAAAGCCTTTGAGTGGCTACTGGTTAGAACCCATTTACACACTGGTGGTCCGGGAAACGCTACAGGAAGACCCAGGTTGTTAGCTTCATTTACTTTAGCTTCATTTCACGTAGTTGTATGAGCTCCTCGTGATACTGCTCGGACGGTCGAAGAGGTCGGGGGTCAGGATGGTTTGAATCAACGCTATGCCTGGGAGGAGTCGAAGGACCCATCAGCAGATTCTCAATAGCATGTATTACCCAGGATGCGCTGAGGTCTCCTCTCCCCAGGCAGGGCCTCCACAGTGAACCATCCCAGAGGAGCCTTAATGTACTGTGTCTTATTAAGGCTAAACACCCAAGACTAAGGCTAAGGTCACATCCAAGAGTCATCCCCTCCTGACCCCTCCCTGCTCCATAAGGACATGTGTCTGAACTCACTGTCTGGAGTCGCACGCATTTGCTGTCTGAAAGTGTTTTCAGACCGGCCTGAAAGGCTAGTGGTCTCTGCTCCCCGTGGCCTCCTCTGTTCCTCCTAACCTCCTCTGCTCCTCTGCTCCTCTTCTCCTCCTCTGCTCCTCCGGTCCACCTCTGCTCCTCTTCCTCTGCTCCTCCTCTGCTCCTCTCCTCCTCTATTCCTACTCTCCTCTGCTTCTCTGCTCCTCCTCTGCTCCTTCTTTGCTCCTCCTCTTCTCCTGCCCTGCTCCTTCTCTGCTCCTCCTCTGCTCCTCCTCTGCTCCTCCCCCCCTCTGCTCCTCCTCTGCTCCTCTCCTCCTCTTCTCTTCTGCTCCTCCAAGGCCATGGCTCTCTGTGCACCAGATCAGGACGCCGTGTTGGAGGGAGGGCAGATAGCATCTCCTCCCCGGTATCTGTGCATCGCAGCCCTCCGACGCAGGGGTTCCGACTCCGGCTGGGACACCATTGTGTTATTTATCCTATTCATTTGTAGCAACCTCGATTTCTGTGAATATCACACTCACCTAAATCAGGAGCGATGCTCCGAAGGTAATCACCCAGCGATTGTGCTTGGTGTTGATTGTAGTTATTATTTCCCAGGGCGTATCAGATTCAGGAAGCAGAGGCCTGTGCAGTGCGGTGCCGATGGAGGGCAGGAGAGTGATCTTGTGACCGGGCTGAGAGTGAACCTGGAGAGTGATCTGGTGACTGAGAGTGTCCTCAGCTGTTACCTGTTGAATACTTCATGACCCAGCGGTGACTCTGGTAACACGACACCTCAACGTTATCCACAGCTCTCTGTTTGGAAAGTTCATCGCATTGGTTTCATCCCCCCCCGATCATCACAAGGTCACATGACGTTATTTACCCTTCAAGCCAATGGGAAGACTTCCCATTGGCTTGCTGCAATGAGCTGCAACGAGCTGCTTGTCAGCGGGAAACCTGAGACAGAACATGTAGAGTAGCGGCCCTGGGGGACCCCATGGTTTATGATGTTTTTTTTACTGGATTCTTTGCCATTCATACGTACATTTTGTTTTCTCTCATAAATATAGTTTCTAAACCAATCCAATGCAACACCTCTTATACCATTAAAATGCAGTTTATTTAACAAAATGTCATAATCAATAGTGTCAAAGGCTTTTGACAAGTCCAAGAAAATGCCAACAAAGTGATCAGCTTTTTCAATAGCATCATATACATTTTCAGTTAAATCAAGAACCGCCATACATGTAGTTTTTTTTTTTCTGAAGTCATATTGAGAAGAGTCAAGAATATAACATTTGTCTAAGAACTTAATTAGTCTGGTGTATACAATTTTTTCAAATATTTTAGAAAGGGAAGATAATCGCCAGAAGTGTAGACCGGGATAATTTTTGCTATCTTGGCCATTTTTGGGACAGACCCCAGTGATAATGACAGATTGATACAGTGGGCCAAACGATCAGCAATTTCGTTAGAAATGACTTTTAGGATAGTACTGCAGATATTGTCGGTTCCTGATATCTTTTCATGCTCCTGATAGTTTCAGATACTTCAATACAATTTGTTTGCATTAAATAAAAGGATTTCGGTTCACCATCTTGTAAAAACTGGCTAAACGAGGCATTCAAAGGTTGAACTATGTACTGCGCGCGATTTTTCCCAATAGAGACAAAATGAGAGTTTAAAACATCAGCAAGGTCAGCATCACCTGCCGCCACCCTTCTCTCACCGTTCGAGACATCAGACATTGTTGAGCACCTGCTATTTTTGGCACCGCCCAGTGATTAAGCCAGGGGTTCCGTGAAATGGTATCGTATGGCCTTTCTAATCATTTGTGTAAGTTTGTTCCTAAATTGTGTACATTTTATTTTATTTTCATCTGATGGATTTTTAATGTAATGTTTATATAAATTATTTTTTTGAGAAATAGATTTTTTGATGCCCCTTGTGATCCAGGCATTTTTATTTGTGGTGCCATTTGCTACAACTTTCTCGGGTATGGTGCTCTGCATAGAGTCTGTTATTTCATTTATCAATAAGTTATAAGCACCCCCCCCTCTGATCATCACAAGGTCGCATGACGGTATTTACCCTTCAAGCCAATGGGAAGACTTCTAATGCCTGGGGTTATGAGCGACTGAGCAGTGATGTGAATGTTTCTGCTTTGTCGTTTGGCTCGCAGTAAATGGTTTTACTAGAACTTAGTTAAAAGGTAGGATCACACAACCTGCACAAATTCAACCTGAAACCTTACAAACTATTCAGGGGTTTAATTAGCTAGAATAATTGCTGACAATGTGCAAACAATCTGGAGATCCCGGTATTAGTAGCAATGTTCTTCAGATGATTACGACGCATCAACCAAAAAACAAAAAAAGTAGTATCTCTCTATCGACCACTTTCCTCCACTTGGCCTCATAAGACGTGACGCTGGCACCGCCCTGGAAGGCCCTCCTCTACCCTTCTCCACCCTTCTCCCTCCACCCTCCTCCACCCTCCCAGCGGCCCGCTCAGCGTGCGGCTCATGTGCACACGAGGGATGACTCTGAGAGACACAGAGCTCTCTGTGTCTCTCAGAGTCTCCGCAGATAGGCTGGGACCTGCTCCGATAATGGAGGGCAAACACCGACCCCGCACAGCGAGGCCTGGTGGAGCCCTGACGGAGCACCTACGTCAGCGGGGGTGGGGGCTGACCTCGGTGCTGTATCACAGCAGAGACAATAGTCACAATATCATGCCGTGGTGAGAAGTTAAGGATAGCCGAGATTGGCTGGAGGAGGGGCCCTATCACTCCTCTGCGCGTTGTGTCTGGGCTGAGTCACGGTGTCCCTGATTGGACAGCCCGGAGGGCCTTCAAGGTTTTCTAATCAGCTCACACACTTTAGATGATTGGCTGAAGCATTGAGGAGAGCCATGATCATATCACGGACATACATGGAGATTGTGGCCCTCAAAAGCCATTAGGGGATATTAATTCTCTGAATAATTGTTTTGGTTAGTGCCACATTATCGGATGATTATCAGATAGAATTATTGTGGTGCTTTCAGATCGTGTGTTATTGGGTAATCAGAGTTCAACAATGGCACTATCAGTGTCTCCCTGACAACCGCAGAGCTCAGAGATTGAGAAGGTAAATGGAATTTTACCCATCACACATCCTCGCTTAACCCCCTTCACCATGCCTGTCTCTCCCTCACTCACTGACTCACTGACTCACTGACTCACTCACTCACTCACTCACTCACTCACTCACTCACTCACTCACTCACTCACTCACTCACTACCTACCACTCCCTCCTTCACTCACTCACTCACTCACTCACTACCACGCCCTCCTTCACTCACTCACTCACTCACTCACTCACTCACTCACTACCACTCCCTCCTTCACTCACTCACTCACTCACTCATACGAGTGCACGCAAAACTTTACGTTGCAGTGTGATTATATAACAACCTGTAACTGCATGTACTAATGTGTACTAAAATATCCCAAATACATTTTATTATGTTATTTAAATAATTAAAGATAGGGAAGTGACTGCTGTCTTGGAGAGAGTGAATCCAACCAAACCATACAGTATATCCAACCATATACATACCATGTCCATATACAACCTTATATATGATGCTATGTTGATTTGTATTTTCTGGACCACTTGCCGGTCCCATTCATCAGGGATTAGCTGGTGAACTACAGGCCACTCACGTTCCCGGGTCTTTACTCACCCGGGAGTCCCCTATGCTGGGGCCCTGCTAGGGGCCTTCCAGGGGCCTCCGGGGGCTTACCAGGGGCCCACCCATCTGACTGCCAGACCTTCAGAATCAGGATCAGCACGGCACAGGGGCTCCTCTTTCTGAGGCCTCATTTTGAAGCCACTCAACGGACAATGTGTTTATTTTATTTGGCAGGACAATATGACAGAAAAGGCCCTAGTGTATGCAATACATCTGATCAACCTTAAGTCACAGTGTTTGCGTTGATACACATACATGCGCACACAAACACCTGCCCATAGTGATGCAGTGTTATGGATGGATAACTTAGCACCTTAACTAGCATGTATATTTGCCCACACGGTGCAGGAAGACCCAGATATGTGGACGGCACTATAGTCTGTGTATCAGACCGGCTGGCTGGTGGCAGCTCCACCTCATCACGAGTGGTGTTATATCCTCAACATGATCTGCCTGGGTGTCTCAATCACGCTCGAAGCAGCAGTGGAGCTCCTCCAAGTCAGCCCTTCTGACAAAACAACACCCATGTCTTCCTGTACACCCCCCCCCCCCCCCCCCCCCCCTGAGCCCGACCTCCAGCCCAACACCACCCGAGATGGAGGGTGTAGCTCCTCCTCCGTCGCTACACTCTCCGTCCTGCGTCATTAGACTAGAGCTACACCCTCGCGATGGAGGGGGTAGCTCCGTCCTCTGCCCTACACTCTCCATCCTGCGTCACTAGAGCTACACCCTCCTAGTCGGAGGGATTAGCTCTGTCCCCTAGAGCTACACCCTCCTGGATGGAGGAGACGGCTCCGCCTGAACACAACACCCTCCATCCTGCATCATCCGTCCTACGTAGCTACACCCCCACCCTCCTAGGTGGAGGGCTTAGCTCCGCCTACATCACTAGAGATACACCCTCGTGACGGAGGGGATAGCTCTGTCCTACGTAGCAACACCACCCGGTCCACCGCGGCTCTGCTCAGAACAACGGTCAGAGTCAACACGCCGCGGGCTAAGCCAGCGCCGCGGGGTCCGGCCGGCGCCGCCATTGACGCGGTAATCTGCTGTGTCAATCCTGGCCGGGCCGTCTGGCCCCTGTCTGGGATCCGGGGCCCCCGGACAAAGGGCCCCGGACACCACGGCCCGCGACAAAGAGCCCGGAGCTAATAGGAGCGGACAAGGCCTGCTGACGGGAGGCGGGCCGTGGGCGATCCTCAGACCCGCGAGGCTGCGGTCTGACTGCAGCAACGCCGTGTGCGCGCGTTTGTGCCTGTGTGTGTGTGTTTATGTGTGTGCACGCCATGGTGTCCGTGCCTGTGCGTGCTTGTGTGTGTTTTATGTGTGTGCGTTTGCATTTGTATGCGTTTCTGTGTGTGCCTGTATGTGTATGTGTATGCGCATGCGCGCCCTGGCGTGTGTGTATGTATGTGTGTGCGGGTGCTCGCGTGTGTGGGTATGTCTGTGGACACACGTTTGTGAAGCGTACCCAGCCCCCCCCCCCCCCCCCCCCATCATCCCAGCGGTCGTGCCGTGACCCATGATGACCCCGGGGAGATCATTGTCTCAGACCTGAACACACTGGTCCCGCGGCCAGGTGGACCGTGTGCCAAGTTTGTGCCTGTGTGTGTGTGTGTGTGTGTGTGTTTATTTGTGTGCACGCGATGGTGTCCGTGCCTGTGTGTGTGTGTGTGTTTATGTGTGTGTGCGCGCGATGGCGTTTCTGTGTGTGCCTGTACAGTAGGGCCGAGATCGTTTATTGGCCAGTGGCATGTGCCACCGCGACCACTGACATACCACGGCACATGCCGTTCTGGAAAGGCACATGCCGTTCTGATACGGGCACTACCGTTCTGAAACAGTCACTACCGTTCTGAAACGGTCACTACCGTTCTGAAACAGTCACTACCGTTCTGAAACAGTAACTGCCGTTCTGGAACGCCACATAACGTTCTGAAACGGTTACTGCCATTCAGGTGGAACGGCATATGACGTTCAGGAAAGGCATATGCCGTTCTGGAACGGTAACTGGCGTTCCCAAAAATGGTGTGTGACACCAGCATAATTCCTCCGTATAATTTCAAGACAGGTATTGCCGTAAATGTAAAGCTATATATATTTGGTCTTTATTGACACTATATCACAACATAACGCCGCAAATAAAGGGATTTATACGTTTCTCTCGTCCGTGCTGTTGTTAGGATATTTCCGATCTGTTTGTTGTTGCTTTTGTAATGCTTCGGTCCTGCACACGCCCGGACGGGCCGTTACATACATTTTCGTCATGATCTCCATAGTAACGCTGATAAACATAACCCTAGTTCGCGAGTTAACAGTTCAATAACCAACACAACACAGTCAAACATGGCTGAACAACATCCTCTTGATGTTGTTCAGTTCCAGCTGCTCTGAGCGTAGTCTCCACGAAAAGACCTTTGCATTTCAAATAGGCTACAAAATATATAGGCCTAATTAGGCCTCTGCGCACGATCAGTTTTCGCGGTGCCTACGTTGCCCGGGCCGCGGTGCCCGGGCCGCGGGTTGCCAAGGCCGGGGCACGACTGGAGACCGGGCACTCCCGGGAGTCACGGGAGTGCCCGGGCCGCGGTCACAGTGAATGAATGTTCAATCCAACCATTTCTTCCTCAACTCTTCTTTCTTGGCCAAGAGATCTCTCTCTCTTGCTCTCTCTCTCTCTCTCTCTCTCTCTCTCTCTCTCTCTCTCTCTCTCTCTCTCTCTCTCTCTCTCTCTCTCTCTCTCTCTCTCTCTCTCTCTCTCTCTCTCTCTCTCTTCCTGCATGTCATGAATATTCATGAATATTTATTGATATATTTTTCACCGAAACCGACTCAGAGGGCATTCATTGCTATTATTGACCAATGCAAAATCAATGAAAAACTATGTCTATAGTTAATTTTTTTTTATGGGGGGGGGGGGAGGGCGCCAGACGATCAGGGTAAGGTCAGGGGGGCGTTTGCTCAAAAAAAGGTTGAGAACCACTGCTATAGAGCTATAGTCTATTGCTGTGTTCCAATATCCATACTATCCGCTGTCATTATACTTAGTTTGAGTACGTAAGGCGTTGCAATTAAGATCAGGGCGAAAGGAAATGTAGTGAATGGACCCGGATGGTATACTCAAAACGGTCAAACCACGGAGTGTGGATTGATGTACACTTTTCGTGCTCTACGGCCGCCATCTTAGCTACGTAGCGGAAGAGGCGGAGCCAGGCTGAGCCAACGTCGGCTCATTTTCTTTAATAGTTCCATGCAGGGGCGTTGCTAGACCTAGAGTTTTACTGGGGCAAAGGCCCCCAACTGCCAACATTTTTTTTTTTACGTGTGCACAATATGAAATAGATGGATACAGAAGGGTATGTACAAGCTTCAAAATCATTGTCACTGTCATATTGTAGGCTATATTAAAGCACTGGTAAAGGTAAAGACGCAAAGATGGATTCATGAGTACCGTACAATTATATTTATTTAAACACATACACATCTCAAAGATTTACAAATAAGGTAACTGACAAATAAACAAAAAGTCTCTTTATGACCTTCACCTCTTTATCAGGAGAAGTCTACACATCTATATTTATTTAGAAGCTGTGTGGAAACAGCATAATTTTGCCAGAACGACATGTACTAAAAAGGCAAGAAACAAGGTTTAAAACTAATAGAATTTCTGACTTAAGGTGAGGTGGCTCATTGCCACCAATCAACCTGGAAAATGTTATAGAACCATCAAAGCTCTTAAATTAAACTAAATAAGGCCATACACTACTGCATAGAGCCTTTTTTAATGATTATTTTTTCACTATTAATCTGTATCGCCGCGCCTTCATGGTGGCAAAGCGGTCAATAACGTGGCTTTGACTCACTTTGCATAGTTGCTCCTTTTCAATGGACAAAAGAGAAAGTTGGTGAAGCCTTCCTTGCCCCATGGTTGACCTAAGCCAGGTGTGGAGCCTTCTCGACACACTGAAAGATCGCTCGCAACTACAACTGTTTACAGGAATTGTGAGTGCAATGATCTGAATTATCTGTGTCAGTGTTGGGAACATTGTTGGATCCATATATGTGAAAAACACCCTGTATATCCATAATTTCCTTTTTTGTGTTAAGGAAGTTTTTGTCCACTAAAACTTCCTCAAGTTTTGAAGACAGACAATTTTTCATTCATTATTCATTTTCCGCGTGTGTGCGTGCACGCATGGTGTGTGTGTGTGTGTGTGTGTGTGTGTGTGTGTGTGTGTGTGTGTGTGTGTGTGTGTGTGTGTGTGTGTGTGTGTGTGTGTGTGTGTGTGTGTGTGTGTGTGTGCTATAAAACTACAGGCTACAGACGCTCAGTATTGAAAAACTGGTGCTAATTATGTGGGCAACATTCTTTAACAGCAATCAAGTTGTCATTGTTTGTGTCAAACAAGTTGTGAATTTGTTGTAACGTTAAAAAAGGAGATGACTTACTCTGGGCTGTTTCCAGCTCCCGTGGTTTCCAACGAAACATGATCAACAAAAAAACAAGGAATTGAAAGCTACTTACAATATGCCTAGGTTACATTAATTTCCCCTGATGGCAGCAATGTTCCACTTTCAGCTGGAATTCACGGTAGGCCTACATCAAAACCACGTGTCTTCTTTAGATTTCAGTTCCCTTTATTTATTCACACAGTTCAGCAGCGGCATTTATTCAGAATCAGAGCCCAAATTAAAGCTGCATTACCCAGCAGAAAAATAGATGCACTATAAATGGTTTTGTAGGCCTATAGCAGTCACGAACATGAGCATAGTTGTGGAAATGCTGGTGTTAGAAAACAAAGTTGACGGGAATTAAAGTGCTGCAAATCTAGCATTAAAGGTTAATTTAAGAAGCTTCTCACCAGTCATTTGTCGCCTGGTCGCAGTGTCGAGTTTTTTTTAAAGTAGTTCACTAGTCGTAGCGTGCAAATAAATTGCAGTGTCAGAATTCTGAGAATTTTGTCAGCATTCAGATTTCTCAGAATTCTCTTACACTGCAAATTAAAGCGCTACTACTAGCAAACTAGTTTCAGCGTGACTGGAGAGAACTTCCTTAAATTAACCTTTAATGCTAGATTTGCATCAACGCTATTGTGTGAATTAGTATGGTTCTCTTTCATGGAAGCCGGAAGTGGGAGATTCCTTATTTTTTTTACCATTATTGTTTTATTAACAAATTTCTCCTACAGGGGATTGATAAAGTTCTATCTAGACTATTGAACAGAAAGAAACACTTGGTCATACTTTACACACTTTACCACTGAAACATTCAGAAGAGTCACGTGGACGAATCCGTAAATAACTGATTTTTTTCATTGGTTGTTGCGTTAAATCTTACCCAGATACAATAGGGCTATTTTCTGATTGGCTTTTATGTAGCCCCTTTCGTTTTTTGATTGGCTGGTAAGAGGCAGGCTCGACTGAAGACTCCCGAGGCAGCAGGAGATGTACTTGATGAATCCTGTCGATTCCATAGCGAGTGCGGCGCTTCTGCAGATTAATTTAATAATGATCAATGGAATTTTACTGGGGCACTGGAGACTTTTACTGGGGCACGTGCCCCAGTAAAAAGGGGCTGACGACGCCTCTGGTTCCATGCATTTTCCACATAGCCTGCATTAATTGAGTCATTGTGTCGTTTTAATAGCTTTTTATAACTACTATGTGTAGAGAGTTCACCGTTCAAAGCGGGATGTTTGTTGCGGGGGAGGAGCCGCAGCGGAAGTTGCGATCGTAGTTTCCGGTTAGTGCACCACAGAGTAGTCGAGAGCGTGTGCGTTCGTGGTTGTGCGTATGTGTGTGCACTTGAGTGCTTGTGCGTGCTTGTGTGTGTTTATTTGTTTGTGCGTTTGCATTTGTATGCGTTTCTGTGTGTGCCTGTATGTGTATGTGTATGCGCACCCTGGCGTGTGTGCATGTGTGTGCGGGTGCTCGCGTGTGTGTCTGTGTGTGTGTGGGTATGTCTGTGGACACACGTTTGGAAACACATTTGTGAAGCGTACCCAGCCCCCCCCCCCCCCCCCCCCCATCATCCCAGCGGTCGCACCGTGACCCATGATGACCCCGGGGAGATCATTGTCTCAGACCTGAACACACTGGTCCCGCGGCCGACCAGGGGGGGGGGGGGGAGGAGAAGGGGGGTGGTGAAGGTGCGCTGTTCTCCATTGTTGCCGAGGAATCCAGCGTTGGTCTTTGAAGGGTCAGAACCTGATCCGGCGCCATTGTCCTGTTTTGTTTTCTCTTCCCCCCCAACCCCCCCCCCCCCCCCCCCCCCCAGAGAAGAGGAAGGCGGAGTCACGGGAGGGGAGAGCGCTCTCTACGGCCGGCGGGGGGGCCGCAGCGAGGACAGGCCGCTCTGTTGTCGCGTGAGGAGGAGGAGGAGGAGGAGGAAGGACACCGCCTGCTCTCTGGGAATGCGGACGGGAAACTCTGCGTGGGCCACTCTGGAATCTCCTCAAAGCCTCGGAGCGCCGGAGCCGCGTTCCCACGTCGACGGGCCGCGCCCCGCCCCTCCCCGGGCCGGAGCGCCGTGAGGCCCCGGGCCCTTTGTTCCCCCCCGATGTTCTCGCACCCCCCCCCGCCCCCCATGCAAGAGGTTCACCTACGAAGTCCCGGGTTCGGGCGACCTGCTCAGCCCCCCCGCCCCCCCCGGTCAGCGACACCGCATTCCCCGTCACAAAGCGCCTCAGTGTTGTCACGGTTTCTCCCGCTCAAACATCACACAGTGTTTGAGCAGGGGGAGGTGGGCCCCTGGCCCCGTCGGGTAAGACGGGTTCTGCTTGGGGGGCCCTGGCCCCATTGGGTGAGACGGGTTCTGCTCGGGGGTTAGCCTCACCATTTAGATCTCTGATCGAACACACACAGGTGGATACACACACACGCTTGCCAACAGAGGTACACACACATATGCTTGATGCACAAGCGTGCATCCACACACGCACACATACGCACGCACACACAAACATACGCTCACACGCACATACAAACGCACACAGACGCACGCACTCGCGCGCGCCCCCACGCACACGTGCCCATAGTGATGCACTGTTCTTCCTACAAAGGATCCGTAGCAGTTGTTGTTTCCATGGCAACTGACTAGACTTTGGTCGAGCCGTATCACGGTGCGGTAGGTGAGTTATTATCATTTGAGTGTAATTCGTTAGAAATGACCCTGCCGGCGGGGGCTATTAGAGAGCTCTGGGCTGCTCTGTAGGAACGTCTGTTCCTAGCGGACGGCTTATGCAGCTGGATGTAACCACATCGCTCCTAGACCACGCCCGCTTAGCTGGGCATCTCTTCCCTGATTGGTTGGGGGAATCCATCTTGCCTTCAATCACAAGCGTGTGAGGGCCACCCTTCTCCATGGAGGAGGGACCTCGGAAGGGAGCAGAGAGGTCAGTTAAATCAGGACATTGGAAGAGGATGTTGATATTGGGGACGTAGAATGAATGTCTGTCTGCCTTTGCTGAAGAATGCTTTTCATAGAGTTATAATTGGTAAACAAGTGTGCCCTATCTGTATTGTGAAGGAACATTCACAATTTATAATTAACACCACTAAATCCCTTAAACATAATACAAACTTTACAACATTAAGGGCCCTATCTTGCATCCGGCGCAATTGACTTAATCACTGCCGCATGTGTCGTTGCTAGTTTGCAACTGGCGTAGAGCGTTCTTTTCCCTCCTGCGCCACGCGTCGGTAAATTAGGGAATGATCTTGCGCCCCAAGGGGCGGCTCTGCGAAAGGACGAGGCGTGTTCTGGCGCAAACGTTCCCTGGTGCTATCTTGCCATTTTAGACACCACTTGCGCCATAAACAAGGAAATACCTGGTTTAAAGTCAGTGGCGCGTTGTTCAGATGCTATTTTAAGGGCGCATGCATATATTTTTGCTTGTGCACCTCGTGCATACACTTTGCTTCTCTCATCTACCTAGCCACACATTCTTGGTAAATTATTTGGGAAAGAACAGCTGATACAACGGTAATAAGTTGTACTTTTAAATCAATGCATCTGCAAACACCGTACAGCAAACACATATTTTCTTGACACAGACATCGTGTACATGCTCATAACTTTTAGGATTGATGAGTATTTGATCGTGAGAAAACATTGTTTTACCGCGAGTGAGTGTTAAAAAGAATGAATGAATGCGGGCCGCGCGTGTGCGTCCATCTGTTTAAATACACGCAAACTAGACATGTAACGCATAATAGTCCATGCCAATGTATATTAACGGGGGGAAACATGCATATTAGGAACACAAGTCGATAATGACAATGCATACAATGCTGATAAGAAACAATGTTTATAATGTATTGCGTATATCATTAAATAGAACCACAGTTATGTTATATCAAATACGTTTTCTTTGCCGAAATGTATTTGAGGACTCAATATTTCTGAAGTTGTGGAAGAAAACCTTATTCCCTGTGTGAATTAGGCCATATTGGCTCAGTAAACTGAGCCATTTGAAGTTTGGAATTCATGTGCATCTGTCTCATCGGAGACTGCAGACCCGTTGTCAAAATATCAACTTGTCAGATTCAAATGCACTCATGGCTCTTAAAGGGGATGGGAGCTGGCACTCTCATTGGTTTATTGCACGTTATGCCCAAACCACACCTACGGGTAATGAGGCTACTTCAGACCAACCCTTTTTAGATATGCGCCGGGCGCAAGAGTCTTTTTTCGCGCCGGTAAACTAGCGACATCGACGTAGAACCACCCACGAAGCTACTTGCGCTTGCCGCTTCTCAGTTGCGTTTCAGACCGTTAAAATAGGGCACTAAGACTGTATGGAAGAAGTGCATTAATGTAATTGACTTCTCTAGCTTTCTAATATCTCCAGACATTGTAGATATTCTGGTAAGCTGGTGCTGAAAGGCCCAGGCTGAACTGGGAACCAAAGGTCCCCACAAAGTTAATTACATATTAATTATGTTAAGATGCTATAGAATATATCCTGTTTAATAAATTGTATCAGTTAGTACCTCATTCTGTTCTGTATAGATCTATTTATTCTTAGACTGACAGACAGAGCTAACTGTTTTGAAAGGAAGGAGGATTGTGCTGGAAGCACAATCCTCCAACTGTGTGGCCCTGGCAGATGGTTTACATGGCCAACCAGTTAGGTAGAGGGGGGCCCTCAGCAGAGTGTTGCTTTTGGCCCCAGGGAGATCAGAACCGGCACTGTATTCATGACATTACATACAGACAAACAAACCTTAATGAGCGTCCTGACTTCTCTGTGGTTTTACTGCTTGTGGCCGCCAGAGATCACTGCTGCACTGTGGTGCGACGCCGTTTGTCTATTCATTTAGATCTATTATTAACTATACAATATGGAGAGCTAAACACATGTATTTAAAGTGATGAATATCTGCCCTTATAATTAATGCCTAATTTTTAATTACTTTCCTCAAATTTCCACTTGAGGAACGATCCATATGCGTATGTAGCCTATATAATAGGCCGATTACATCATCTGACTTCCGAACAAATATTTGATTCATTGTTAGAAAATGTTCAAAGTTGAAGGCGTGTCTCCAAGGCCCAGATCAGAACTGGCATGAACGTATGTTCGGTTTTTTGTTTTCTGGCTGTTACCGGCGGATCTAAATCGAGCCTAAATAAACTCTCACCATTGACCCCAACGCCCAATCTATTCCAACATGACATCAGTTAACCGAAACAGGGAGTGAAAATAAACATATCCACCACATCCATC
>NC_079420.1:10918547-10933547 GCF_026213295.1 Gadus chalcogrammus
CGCAGCCCCCCGCCCCCCGGCCCCTCCCGGTTGCTTGGATACGTCTCCCTCCAGTCCCGTTGGCTTCTGGCTGCTTTTGACTTTAAATGTTGGTTAGCATGAGATGTCATGTTGGGGCGCACTGCCGTCACGTGTGTGTGTTGGCTGAGTTTGTTGGGTGTGCTCGTGTGTGTGTGTGTGTTTGTGTGTGCGCACTTGCATGCATGTGCTTTTGTGGGTATATACTGTATGTGTGTCTGTGTGTGCGTGTGTGTTTGTGTGTCCACACACTATTTGTATGCGTGCCTGTGTTTGTGTGTGGTGTGTGTGTATGTGTACAGATTAACATGACCTGAATTAGTGTGTGAGTGTGTGTGTGTATACAGATTTATATGACGTGTATGTGTGCGTGTGTGTGTGTGTGTGTGTGTGTGTGTGTGTGTGTGTGTGTGTGTGTGTGTGTGTGTGTGTGTGTGTGTGTGTGTGTGTGTGTGTGTGTGTGTGTGTGTGTGTGCCAGTAGCTCTGCCAACAATCACCTGGTTTAGTTGATGATGACTGTCCGCCTCTGATCTGTCTCTAGTATGTCTCTGGTCCGTCTCTAATCTGTCTCTAGTCTGACTCTGGTCTGTCTCTAGTTTGTCTCTGGTCTGTCTCTGGTCTGTCTCTGGTCTGTCTCTAATCTGTCTCTAGTCTGTCTCTGGTCTGTCTCTGGTCTGTCTCTGGTCTGTCTCTGGTCTGTCTCTGGTCTGTCTCTGGTCTGTCTTTGGTCTGTCTCTAGTCTGTCTCTGGTCTGTCTCTGGTCTGTCTCTGGTCTCTCTCTGGTCTGCCTCTGGTCTTCTCTGGTCTGTCTCTGGTCTGTCTCTGGTCCTGGTCCTGGTCCTGGTCCAGGAGGAGGTGGTCCAGGGGTCAGCGTGCTGCCCATGTGTGACTCTGGGACACAGAGGCTCCAGTGCGTCCACACGCAGCCCTGCAACAACAGGCCCCTCTGTCAGCCCGTCAGGAGACGCGCTGACAAAGACCGGTCTGAGCCAGGACCATGGCGGCCCTGTCCCCTAATGAAGCCCCATCGCACTCCAGTTAGGTCCTAATCACATCCCCGAGGTGCAGCAGCTCTGGTGTGTGTGTGGGTATGTGTGTGTGTATGTGGGTATTTTTGCGTGTGTTTGTGTGTGTGTCTTTGTGTGCGTGTGACTGCGTATGTGTGTGTGCATGTACGTGTATGTGCTTGTGCGTGTGTGTGCGTGTGTTCTGGCGACGGGCTCTATCCCAACCACAGAGTCAGCGAGGAGGGGAAATAAGTCGATTGTTGACTGAGAATGAAACCGTCTCCCCACCTCACGGCCGGGGGGGCGACTGGAGCTCGGACCTGTGTGTCGTCCAGCCATGTCTTATCTGTTGTTGTCAGCCCCAGGGGACCACGCTCCTCATGCTCCTCAAGCTCCTCGTCCTTTCGTCAGGAGTAGAGGAGTCTGGTCCTGCAGTCCAAACACTCAAACAGCCCAAGGAGTTTTAAATCTACCTTTGCATTTTCTCTACCACAACCAAGGAAAAAAACATGAAATAATAAATGGCTCAGGTAGAGCGGGTTGACTTGTAACCAGAAGGTTGCTGGTTCGATCCCCGGCTCCTCCTAGCTGTGTGTCGAGGTGTCCCTGAGCAAGAGGCCGATGATGAGAACGGGATCCCTTCATCTAAAGAGGAACAGTCCTAGTGTTACGATCAGACTGTGAACCCTCCATCTATAGAGAAATAGTCCTAGTGTAACGTTCAGACAGAACTCTCCATCACAGGGACAGTCCTAGTGTTATGATCATTGTCATGATCAGACAGGTCTCTCCATCAGAGGAACAGTCCTAGTGCTACGATCGGTGTTACGATCAGACGCTGAACTCTAGAGGGGGCTTCCCTAGCTGTGCAGGTATTCCAGCATCAGGTATCCTGTGTTCCCTTCTGCGTGCTGCTCCTCCATGTGTAAGGAATGTGTACAGAGGCTGGGGGGGGGGGGGCAGACCACCGGATCAGGGTCCACACGTGGATCACATCACGGCCAGCAGAAGTGCCGCCTTTGTTCTCTGTGTTTAGAGAACTCTGGTGCTGATCCCTCAGGTGATGTGGACATCCCTCCCTCCTCCCTCCCTCCCTCCCCCTTCCCACCTCCCTCCTCCCTCCCTCCCCCCTTCCCGTCTCCCTACTCCATCCCTTTCTCTCCTCCCCATCTCTCCTCCTTCCTCCCTCTCCCCTTCTCCTTCCCTCCTCCTGTACCTCCCGCATCCCTCCTTCTCTCCTTCCAACAATTGCTTATTTTTAGTGGTAACTGCAGTATGTGTGTGTGTGTGTGTGTGTGTGTGTGTGTGTGGGTGTGGTTGTGGGTGTGGCTGTGTGTGTGTGTGTGTGTGTGTGTGTGTGTGTGTGTGTGTGTGTGTGTGTGTGTGTGTGTGTGTGTGTGTGTGTGTGTGTGTGTTTGTGTGTGTGTGTGTGTAAAGGTGTGTTTGTGTGTGTGTGTGTGTGTGTGTGTGTGTGTTTGTGTGTGTGTGTGTGTGTGTGTGTGTGTGTGTGTGTGTGTGTGTGTGTGTGTGTGTGTGTGTAAAGGTGTGTTTGTGTGTGTGTGTGTGTGTGTGTGTGTGTGTGTGTGTGTGTGTGTGTGTGTGTGTGTGTGTGTGTGTGTGTGTGTAGTGTAAGGATTCTCTGCCATGCATGTCTTTTCGTCAAATGCCATTCGTGTTAATTCACAGTTGACCTTCTCTGGACCGACCCTTTAAACTGAGATGTTTCCTGCTTTGTGTAACCGTCTCCTGCTTTGTGTAACCGTATTGTGTTGTGTAAGTATGTTGACACAGAGATACAACGACTTCCACTTGGAGCAGCTTTGTTTAGTGTTTCTAATTAAATACTCTTCTGTGTTTATGCAAGGATCATACATTCATTAAACATTTAACGTTTCCCAGCGGTCCCTAACCAGACACAAATGTTTACCTCATCCAAAAATACAGAAAATGACATCTTCTGTGAGTAAACAACTAACAAAAGACAGACCTTTACGAATCAGAGCTCTTCTGCCTACCTATCCTCTTTTCTTCTGTGGCCCTCTCCTCTACAGGTGTGTTAAGCTCTGTTCAGGTATGTTAACCTCTGAACAGGTTTGTCCATCCTTTCTTCAGGTGTGTTCATACTCTGTACAGGTGTGGTACAGGTGTAGCACTGGTATAGAAGAGGTGTAGTTCATGTGTAATACAGGTGTAGCAGAGGTGTAGTACAGGTGTGGTTCAGGTGTATTACAGGTGTACCACAGGTGTAGTCTCTTCAGGCGGCGGTCCGTTACCGCCTGGCTTCAGACGGCGGTCTCCGTGGCTCCTCCCACCTGTCACATGACGCTGGGCTCAGCGAGTCGTTGGTCCGCTCGAGCGTCCCATCGGACGCAGTGAACCTGGCCTCCCGGAGTTCCTATGGTTACGCAACGGCATGGAACTGATGAGGTAACGGACGTCAGGACCAATGATAGGAGAGAACGACTTACTGGCAGAGAACACACATCTCGCCCGTTTAGCTTTCATCCTCTCTCTCTCTCTCTCTCTCTCTCTCTCTCTCTCTCTCTCTCTCTCTCTCTCTCTCTCTCTCTCTCTCTCTCTCTCTCTCTCTCTCTCTCTTCCCTCTCTCTCTCTCTCTCTCTCTCTCTCTCTCTCTCTCTCCGCCCTCTCTCGCTCTCTCTCTCTCTCTCTCTCTCTCCCTCTCTCTCTCTCTCTCTCTCTCTCTCTCTTCCCTCTCCCTCTCTCTCTCTCTCTCTCCCCCCTCTCTCTCTCTCTCTCTCTCTCTCTCTCTCTCTCTCTCTCTCTCTCTCTCTCTCTCTCTCTCTCTCCCCTGCTCTGATTCCGTAGATCTCCACCTCCACCTCCCCCTCTACCTCCACTTCCACATCTCCTCTATCTCCACCTCTATCTCCATCTCCTCATCCTCTCCAGCTCTATATCCAACCCTATCTCCACCTCCACCTCCATCTCCACCTCAACCTCATCCTCCACCTCTTCATCCTCTCTATCTCTAAATCCAATTCTATCTCAACCTCCACCTCCATCTCCAACTCCATCTCCACCTCAACCTCAACCTCAACCTCCACCTCTTCATCCTCTCTGTGTCCATCTCCATCTTCATCTCCACCTCAACCTCAGTCTCTGCCTCTCTGTCCAACTCCATCAACATCTTCATTTTTATCTATGACTACATCAATATTTATGTATATGTATATATATATATATATATATATATATATATATATATATATATATATATATATATATATATATATATATATATATATATATATATATATATAATTATATATATATTTATATATATATTTATATATAGAATGGAATCTAACTATAAATTAAAATGTGTTCAAAGTTGAATGACTTCCTTTGTTCTTAGGGAATCGTACTTGGACATGAAGGCTACCTCATAACAATAAAATAACTAGCAGACATACAGGCATTGAAAACATCATTGAAACAGTTTGAAATATTGATAGAAATAGGATGAAATAAATGCAAAAATATCGCATGGGCTTTAACTACAAATGAGAAACCTGCTTCATGTTATGATACATTCTTGTGAGTTGTGTGATCATTAATTACTGCACATCCTCATGACGTCATGACGTCAGAAATGAAGGATAGTTCAGCATCTCCGTACACGTCACATGCACGTGAATTATACACTCAACCTATAGGCCAACATTTAAGGTTTTATATTTATTCTTAAATATTATCACAGTTCTATTTGTTTTGTATCGACTCACAGAGGGTTGTGTCTGCGCTATGGCTCTAATCGAATGTCATTATTCATTCAAGCCAATTAAGAGCCATGATTAGATCATTATGTTCTTCTTCAAACGATTTCATCATGCAGTCTCAGCTGCGCTTTTCTCTGTGGTTCTACCGTTCGTGCGAGGTCTTCGGGCGGCCTTCTGGCTCCATCTTGGGACCTTCGGGGGCCTTCTGGGGACCTTCTGTCAACCAGTGTTTTCTCAGCAGCACGACATTCTAAGTCCGTACGGTTCCGCTGTCGTCTCAGCGAAGAGCAAAGCAACACGTTGGTTGGAAACTGACAGAACACACAGCAGTGTTTCCACACTGAGCCAATCATTCACCGTGGAAGAGGCGGCGGTGAAACGTAAGAAGGCCTTCAAATTTAAGATCGCTAGAATGAATCGTTTCATTTTTCGATTCACTTGTTAGGCTATAAGGGATAATTATTTTTAATGTTTGTTTTCATGTTGGGTATGGATTTTGTTTTTTTAGCCCAAAAATACAAAATCGTTAGTAATGTAGGCTGCCATATGTGGGAGATCCTTCTGCGTGTGGTTTGTTCTCATCGTTGTTATTTATACAAGAGGCCCATGAACAGTCTGAGATAAACATCCTTCAGCTCGAAACGAGGAGGTTTAAGACGAGCCGGCTTACAGACGAGTAAAGCTAAAAGGAATCGAAGCTGTAGTGCGTCCACACACACATGCACGCAATATCCCCCCCCCCACGCACACACCCACAGACACACACAATCTCAGGATCTACTTCTGTGTGGCAGAAATTCTCCTCTCTGCAGGTCCACCAAACAGCGGTGAACTTTTCCCATTTTCTCCTCAGCATGAGCGCATAGCGCGAGGTCTCTGGGAGCCCCCAGGACCCCCTGCTGCTCCGTGTTTATTTGGATATTTGCCGGGTCGGGCAGACCCGCCCGGGACGGTGCCATTGACCCAGCAGCGACCCGCACGCACGGCGCGGGACGCAGGTGGTCTCACGGAGGAGATGGACTTCGAGAGGTAACATAATTCTCCAATAAGTCGAGGTAAAGACCCCCTTTCCTGCTGTCCCCGCTGAAACACCCCGTCTGCAGGCGGGCTAATTCCTCTGTCACTGCAGCCCTGCCTTCTGGATGGGTTCTGCTCATAAAGGCCTGGCTGTGTGATGCGTGCAGGGGCCCTGCATTAAGGAAAGGCTTTGTCCAATCGGGATGCGATCAAGCGAGGCGCAGGTTTTATTTACTCTGCCCTGCAGGGAGTCCACAAATTATATTTCTCAATTTTTCTGTGGAGAATATTTGACCTTGATAATTCATGCCAGCTCAAGCGAAATGTCGATTTTTGCATGATTTGATTCAGGCCTTTAGGTATTTTGATGGACTTCATCAACAAATAGCCTAATAGCCTAATCGTGGCTATTGGCATTTTGTTTGGAATATCAGAAATACTTTTTGGCCTACAGAATTAATATCATAATTATATTATGATACCGTACTATGTTATTTTATTACATTATCATTTTAAAATATATCATAATGATTAACCAATTATTTAGTATTCAGATATAAACTAATATCCATGTAGTTTGTCTCCTGAGTGATTTCTGATAGCTATTGAAAGAAATTGGTCGCTTTCTACTGCCATCTAAAAATGATGCCCACATTTCGAGTACATTTTTGTTCATGGGACATCTTTGTTAAAATATATTTTTACAATGATTTTTTTATGTCCATATATATATGGACATAAAAAAAGAGAAAATGCAAAACAATTATTTGTTTATGCTGTTCACTCTGTATTAAATACTATAGCAATAGGCCTACATGTTACGGAATGTCGGGCCTATGTGTCTATTAATAAATGTGTATTAATAAAATAAATAAGCCAGTGGAAACCAAGTTGGGTTTTACTTTGATATTGAGTAGTGTGATGACTACACCTTATGCAAGTCTATATCACACACACAGAGACAGACAGTCAGACAGACATAAATACTGACAGACAGACAAATAGACAGGCGGGCACAGACAGACAGAAAGACAGACAGACAGACAGGCACACAGACGGACAGACAGGCGGACACACATACTGTTTGTGTGTGTGTGTGTGTGTGTGTGTGTGTGTGTGTGTGTGTGTGTGTGTGTGTGTGTGTGTGTGTGTGTGTGTGTGTGTGTGTGTGTGTGTGTGTGTGTGTGTGTGTGTGTGTGTGTGTGGTTGTATGTGTGTGGGTGTGTGTGCATGTGAGAGTCGTGTGTGTGTGTGTGTGTGTGTGTGTGTGTGTGTGTGTGTGTGTGTGTGTGTGTGTGTGTGTGTGTGTGTGTGTGTGTGTGTGTGTGTGTGTGTGTGTGTGTGTGTGTGTGTGTGTGTGTGTCCTGGGCCAATGTAGGCTATTCGCTTCCATCTCGGCCACAGTGTGATCAGAGCTCCTCCTGATCATCTCAGTGGAGCCAAACGGACCTCAACTCTCTCTCTCTGCGTAAATGATCGCCCTATAACTGTATATCCAAACATTTAATAAATTAAAAGCTAATTTGATTTGTTTCCCTTCGTAAGCGTCCTTCTGGGGGAATGTAACGGACGGTCTTTATTTGTGTTTGCGTTTGGGTTCGAGAAGGGGGCGTGGCTCGGAGTCCTCACGACGTTTGATTGGCCGACCCGGCCGTGACGCGCCGCTGGTACTCCGCGCACAGGAGAGCGCGTCCGTGTTCCTTATAAACTGGGCCGCTCCTCCGTGACGCCTCAGAGCAAGGCATCAACGACTCTGTCAGCACCGCGTATCGATCCCGAGTATCAATCCTGCTTATCGATCCCGGAGGGTGTGACGACCCAGGAGGGCTTATGGTGGGGACGTCCGGTAGAATGATGATGGAATATATGGAGGATAAGTTCGCACTGAAGAGCCAGGCCATGAAGGGCGGCGAGTACTACCTGGGTCCCGGGGCCGCGCTGGACCAGGTCATGGACGGCCTGGAGGCCGGCGTTCAGCAGTACTACAGCAAGGGGGCCGGCGAGCAGCAAGCCGGGCTGGAGCGGGCCTCGCCCTGCGGAGATGGTGGGCTGCGGGATATATATATATTTAGATCTATACTATATCTAACTATGTTATAATGTATCAAGATCTAACTATGTCTTACTATACCTAAATATGGCTTACTATAACTAGAGGTATATCTAACTATGTCTTACTATTTATATCTTTAAGTCTTACTTTATCTATCTATCTATATCTAAATATAACTATGTATTATATCTATATCTAACTATGTCTTACTATATCTAGATCTAACTTTTTCTGACTATGTAGGCTACTATCTCTTAATAAATGTAAATCGATATCTTAACGTGTCGACAGCTTTATTTATATACCTATATCAAACTATTTCTCTCAATATCTAGATCTTAACAAATTATGTAGCTGTGTTTCTATAGCTATATCGATATTTATATCTTAACTATGTCCACAGCTATATTTCTATACCATCTACAGCTATGTCTAAGAAGCTATATCTTAAATTAAACCATATGTCTCATTAGAACTATATCGTTCTGTATATCAATCTATGTATTACCTTTAGCTTTGCCTACGTCTATATATATGTATATGTAATATTGAATACTATTTATGTCAATATTTAATACTATATCAATATAAATATTTTTATATTTAATTCTCTATCTATATCTAAATTTTAATTTTAATTTTAATACTATATCTATATATATTTAATACTATATCTGTATATACATGTCTGTATTTAATAATATAACTATATCTTTGTCTTTATATTTGATACTCTATCTATATCTATATATGTTTATATTTAATGTCTCTCTATATATGTCTGTATTTAATATATGTTTATGTTCTATAGCCTATGTCTATATGTAATACAGGCTATATCTATATATTTAATGCTATGTCAATATATGTTTATATTGAATAGGCCTACTATATCTATATCATATCATCTAAAGCTGTTATAGATCAATCAATTTATAGGCCTACAATTATAGATAAATAAATATTTTGTAAACTTGTCTTTAATTAATATATACTTTATCAATGTGTTATTAGGCTATATCTAGGCCTATTTATTGATATAGCATTTTTTGTACACTATTAACTTGGCCTGTAAACTGTTAGTGGACAGGATTTCTCCTCCCTTATGAGATTTATCCCTCTATATTCAGCGGGATAAAAATATCGTTAATCATGAATATGAATCAATTTAATGCCCAATGAATATATGAGAACTATAATAACGAACTAGCGCCGGTGTCTCTGGTCGGTTCTGCGGCTCATCATGATGTTCTGATCGGTTCCAGTGAGCTCCTACTCCTCCAAACCGGAGGATGATCCCCTACACCGGGAGATGGGCAGGACGATGGACAGCTGCTGCAACATGCGCGGAGGATCCCCGGGGGCTCTGGGGGCCCCCGACAAGATGGCGGACCTCGACGATCTCGGAGACGGCAAGTGTGACAGTAACGTCTCGAGCAGCAAGAAGCGGCGGCACCGGACCACGTTCACGAGCGCGCAGCTGGAGGAGCTGGAGAAGGTGTTCCAGAAGACGCACTACCCAGACGTGTACGTCCGGGAACAGCTGGCGATGAGGACGGAGCTGACTGAGGCCAGGGTGCAGGTAGGCCTGCGTTGATCGCACGCACGCACACACACACGCACACACACACACACACACACACACACACACACACACACACACACACACACACACACACACACACACACACACACACACACACACACACACACACACACACACACACACACACACACACACACACGCGCACACACATACACACGCATACACACACTCAATCACAAACAATCTGCAGCGAGAGGAAACTGCCACCTCGCTCTCACACACTTTCCCCCCCACACACATATATCTCTGTACAGAAGTGTGTCACACGAACTTTATTTTAAGTGTGCGGCCAGCAGCATATTATTGATATCTTAAATTATAATTATTAAATATGATTTATTTCCAAGGGCGTCATTTGGACGGTATCTAGAGGTTTATTGATGATAGAAAGTGTGGAGAATGCGTCGTACTTTAGCACGAAATAATACAATAATTACAATGAAGACAGTTTTATGCTTTCTTCATCGTAATATTTTAATGCCTTCATTATGTTACCGACAGGTTTGGTTTCAGAACAGGAGAGCGAAGTGGAGGAAACGAGAGCGTTACGGACAACTTCAGCAAGCCAAGACGCACTTCGCGACCACCTACGACCTGTCCGTGCTGCCCCGAGCAGACTCTTACGCACAGGCGAGTACCCTTAAACTTCCCTTTACCTCTTACCACTTAGACAGGTTAACACTTAGACTGGGTCCTCCAGAAATCGTAACTTCAACGGACCTTACAAATCCATAAATTCTCCCTGTTTTATGATGAGGGCAGCATCCAGAGGACTTAATGTCTTTCTCCAGAACCTGGACTGGACTGAGTTTAATACAAACATCACATAAAAACACACCTACTGGTTCAGCCACATGTAGGCCAACACGTGTGAGACGGATTCAGGCTTCATCGTATCTAACAGTTAAAGCAGCGTTTGGTGCGTTCTGTCTCTGGATGAATCCAGACTTTGTCCGGATCGGAGACCAGTTTATGTTCTCGAAGTTCCAGAGTGGATTCCACAAACCGTGCTGAAAATAACTTCTACATATACATTTAGGGTTAGCGTTTTACATTTTTCGTAAGCATGAGCCCAGTAGATGTGTAGGAACAGCCCTCAGATACCGTCCCCTTTCTGGAACGAAGTCCTGGTGGTTGATGAGACGAGAGCTGAGGTGAGGCGTCCAGAATTTGTGAGCTGAGGGTTTCACGTCAGACGATTCATCTCGCTGTCGTGGCAAAGGTCACGTTGCGCCGAGGTGGAGGAGACGAGACGCGCTGATGAATAGATGAACCCTAAAACAACACGATTCATAGGCGTTCACGTGGTCCTCCCCGTCCAGGTTTTGGGGCGTTTAGGACTGAAACGCGTCTGGAGTCACTTTCCATCACAGGCAACAACATCTGAAACTGCGCCAAAACAATTCCACTTTTTCTAGACCAAGAAAGACACAAGTTGTTCTTGTTACCTTCGAGTTCGGTAATGAGATGGATGATTGTACGCAGGCCCTCTTAGCCCGACTGGACCTGGTTCTCTCAGAGCCTTGAGGGGTAGTTGGTTTAGTGGTGAAGGCCAAACTGGCTCGCTGTGGGCCTGTTGGCACACGGGAGGACATCGTGCGCCTATGGCGTTAGATGTCACTAGAGCTCACCGGAGTAATGGTGGATATAAGTCCGCTGATTGAAGTATTTCCATACGTATCGACCGGGACAAAGTCACTGTCAGATGTCATCTCTGTCTGTGAGGGACTAGGGTGGGTGCTGCTTCATTTGTCGTTGTCACCTTGGATTAAAACGCGCCGGTTACGCAACGGCCAGATGCTTCAGCGGTTAAAAACTGCTTTTTATTTTGCAGAAATACAGCCGACCTTTAATGTCTGATAAAAAATATATACGTACAGTACGTAGGCCATCCACTTAAATCGTTTGTATGCGATTGTGTCTGTTTCGAGTAGGTCTACTGGACTGATCTGTGGGAACCAATTCCCCTGATCGATGTATACTGATATGAATATGTCTCCTATTGATGACTGATGACTTCATTGTTTTGATTCAACGTGTCATCCAACAAAGTAGATTACACTGTCCTTAAGTCAAACTAATATGAAAGTGACCTATAAGCAGAAACAAGATAGACCCAACATGTTGGCATCTTTAGTTTAGTTAAAAGTAAGCCTTCATAAATACAAACATATAGAGTATATTGAAATACTGGGATGTTTCATATCAATTAATATATTCAAATATTAAATACACAATTTATTTTTAATTCCATGGTTAGGACCACAAAGCTTTAAAGGCTTAAATCGTAGTCTAAATTATAAGTCCTATTTGCTATATTTTACTACTTCCGTAGGAAACATTCAAGCGTCTCCTTCATTATTGAATCCATTAATTGTCGTTTGGAGCTATGTTTGAACGCTGTGACTTTAGGATATACTCAAATATCTGCCCTTGATAAAGCTATGCTACTACCATCCTACTACTACTACTATTACTGCTAACCTAATCCTAACCCTATTTTTAAATAAACAGCTAAATTAAACTAATAAAATATTCAATCAATTGTTTTGGCCAACCCGGGTGAGAGTCAGACAGCAGGAGGGCAGAATTAGGAGACTAATAATATAATTGAGTGAAACAAGGATCCATTAAGGACCGGGTTTTCCGGACTGCTGAGCCCGTTCTGTTCTGAGTCGGTTCTGTTCTGAGTCGGTTCTGTTCTGAGTCGGTTCTGTTCTGAGCCGGTTCCGTTCTGACCCGGTTCCGTTCTGACCCGGTTCCGTATTGACCGGTTCTGCTCTGACCCGGTTCTGTTCTGACCCGGTTCCGTACTGACCGGTTCTGTTCTGACTGCTTCTGTGCTGATCCGGTTCGGTTCTGTTCCTGGTTCTGTTCTGACCGGTTCCGTTCTGAGCCGGTCATGTTCTGACCCGGTTCTATTCTGACCCAGTTCCGTTCTGACCCGGTTCCCTTCTGTCCTCCAGATCCCCAGTAACCTGTGGGCAGGCGGTGGTCCGAGCGGGGGGGTGGTGCCGTCCCACTGCGTGCTCCCTCGCTCCTCTCCCCCCTGTGGCGTCTCCTCCTACCCCCCCCATGCGCCTCCCCGCTCCTCCTCCTCCTCCTCCTCATCGGCTGGCGGTGGTGGCGGCTGTGGCGGCAGCGGCGGCGGGGCCTCCGTGGACCACGGGGGCTACGTGGGCTTCCCCAACCAGCAGAACCAGTTCGGACACGTTTCCCTCAACAACTTCTTCAGCGCCGACTCCCTGCTGGGCCCCGCGCCCGGGGGGGGGCACCACGTGTTCGAGACCAAACCCGAGTTCGAGCGACGCTCGTCCAGCATCGCCGTGCTGCGCATGAAGGCCAAGGAGCACGCCGCCAACATCTCCTGGGCCATGTGACCGGGGTTTGGGCGCCGTCCCGGGAATGCTTGGCATGGGACAGGAACAAGAACTTGAGCGCGTTCCATTTGGCTCATCCCAGAGCTGGGGAATTGCACAATCTCGGTGGATGAAAAACAAACAGAGAGGCAGAAACTTTGGCCCAGACAGAGAAGAGCGAGTCCACCAGAGCACAGACCACTTAGGATCTCCAAAGGTCCCTGTTGTCGTTACCGCGCTGACGCTATCATTATTAGGATAATTGTTGGAAGTTATTTAGAATAGTCTGAGTGTCTACCTCCAGGATAGACGCTGCCTTGGAAATTTAAAAAATGTAGCCCTACACATTTCATCCATACCCCGGATGTTGAGACCAACCTGATGATTCAATAAACCCTGGCGGATGTTTAGCATGTTGGGCTAGCATGTTGCATAGATCGCTCTTCAGACTGGAGATGTATTTCATTGAAAAAGAAATCCGGCCAAATTCTAAGGATCCAATCCAACTATCGCTACAAACTTCATTTGGAAGCAAAGATAAGATAAGAACAGAAAACATTAACGTTTGAACTCACACCACGTGTTTTCTTAGCGGGAAATTCCCACGAATCCGATGAACCGTTAACCGCTCTAATAAACCTTTAAATATATCACCTCGGGGAAAAAAAGCGAAACCATGAATAACCAAAATAATTCCGTCCAACAGTTAAATCACACCGATAGCACTCTCTCATTTCTCTTTATTTAAAGGCTTTGTTGTGAAACTTGGTCGTTCCGAAGCGTCTCGGCTCGATCGTGAACCCGAGGAGCCTGGACTCTTCATCCTGTACCTCCGTGTGAGAACAAAGATGTGCAGGATGAGAAACTGAGTCTGAGGGGGGCTGGCGGTAGGCCTATACCCCGACCTCTGCTCCCTCCGTGGGTACCATTGAGTCCTGGACCCGGGCCGCGGCAGACCCGGGTTCGAGGCGGGCTGAAACCGAACCCTAATGTCTTTGTGCGCTGCAGCCGCGCTGTGCGGTAATCGCCCGGGTCCTCATCTGCTTCCAGTTACCCGGCGGAGCACGGCCGGGGTCACACTGTTACAAATGTATTGGATGAAAGCATAATAAATGGATGTGGGGCTCGGTATGTATAGAAGTCTTTCTTTTATGTTTCACAGTCCCAGCCGTCGTTTAATTGAAGTTGTGTAAAACCTAAACCCTGGTGAAGTCGCAGTAAATGCCACGGCGTTTCACCAGTGAACTTGTTTAGGCATGGAATTGTTGCTGTAAAATATGTTACGTTTTAGGCAAAGATATGTAAAATCGTTATATTGTGAGTAGGCTGTCAACTTAAGTTAAGAGTCAGAAGGTCTCTGAGATATGATAACACAAATAATAGTAACTTGAAGCCACTTACCATTGTAGTCATGGACGGCTTTTGTTTGGAATAAACATGTTTATATGGAAATGTTTGGTGTATTTAAAATTAAAATATACATTTACCGTTCAAAAATCCGTTATTTTATTTTGTACTAATTCATATTATCATCGACTAATCTTCAATCATTTTTCTGACATTTTATTATTATAACCAATACCATTAATTAATACAACCCTGAACCTTTATTATAAAACCCTTAACTTTTTATTAAAACCCTGAACCTTTATTGAAACCCAGAAGCATTATTAAAACCCCTAATCTAATTGAAACCCATTAACTTTATTAATTTAACCCATCAACTTTATTAATTAAACCTATTAGCTTTATTAATTAGTTAGACTCATTACACCATTCAACACATGAAGCCACACTAACCGAGCAGCCATGACACAGAGCGGGCTCAGGTAAACCGACTCTAACCTGTAGAACATCCCCATGCTCTTCAGCGAGGCTGTGACGCCCTCACTGTTTCATCACGTCCCGATCGGCCACGCTGTGACCTACTTCCTGCTGTGACCTACTTCCTTTCGACCGCAGAGGGAGGAGCTTAAGGTGGCGGCGCTGATGAGGTCATGGTGTGATGGTGACAGCGTGGGGTCACTCCCAGCTCAAAGACCCCCACTCTGGGAGGGGCGTCTCTCCCACAGCCAAATAGGGGTAGACTGAGGTGCCATGGAAACCAGGACAGGCCCACCTAGCCTAACCTAGCTGCACCTAGGCCCACAAAGTCTCACGAGGCCTACCTAGCCCCTCCTAGCCTCACCAAGCCCAACC
>NC_079420.1:10943547-10951047 GCF_026213295.1 Gadus chalcogrammus
ACCCTTCTGCAACACAAGGTTGCAAGTTCTACGCTGCTTTGCATTGTAAAGGATGGGTCTCCTTGGGAACTGCAACGGGACCAATATGCATGCAGGGTGTCGGAGTGTGTGTGGAGGACGGCTGGTTGAAGCGGCCTCACCTGGCCCGAGGCAGACTGACTGGACTCTGGAGCTGGGTGGGGCTGCACACCTGGTGCACATTGAGTAATCAGTGTGCCCAGGTTAACCCGGGCATCTCCACACACACGCAGAGACCTCCTGCGTGGCCGCATTGAGCACCAGGCCATGTATCATTACCTACAAACTTCTACAATAAACCAGCCTCAACTCCACCACCCTGCGTCCTTGTCTGGAGGAGCCCAGTGAAAGTCTCCTAGGAGGAGAGTAGCCACCGACCTTGTTCCAAGGCGTTAGTCACCAATCCCCCCCCCCCCAAACATCGTGGTAGCCAGCCGTCAGAGAGGGCAAACACAGGCGCTCTCTGTGTCTCTGACACATCCCACTACTGCAACAGTAGGACTTCCTGGAAGTATCAGGTTCGCACCAGGGCAATTAGCCCTGGTTGACCCTCTCTCTTCGGTCTGACCTTCAGAGCCTTAACACCAGCACTCCTGCTAATGTTTAACCAGGATGCTGAGCCCAGCACGGTCGGCACTGACTACGGCTCTCAAAGTGAGCTTTGGAAGCCTCTGGAATCTGTGGAATGCAGCGAGATGTGTGCACAGAAACTCCTCAAGTGGGAAATTACAGATTAGATGTCCTTCTTGGGGGTTGAATTTTCCGTTTCGTCAACAAAGGGGGGTACGGAAAATGACTTTTAAATGGCATGTTTGGAATGTGCTACTCAAACAATAGCCCAGCGCCCAGCCCAGCGTTCTGATGGTAGAGCGCTGGTGGTTCCTTTTCAACGGCTGTGGGAGCTTTGACTTCCCGAGCCTAGAGAGACGCTGAGGTTGGACTGAGGAACACCAGCGGGTTCCAGTAGGTCTCTCCTCTGAGCCTTTAAAGGATCAAAGCTTAACGCGTCTACAGAACACGGGTCTTCTTCTGAGGCCTCAGAACACACCTTCTCCAAGGTGTGTGTGTGTATGCATTTGTGTGTGTGTGTGTGTGTGTGTGTGTGTGTGTGTGTGTGTGTGTGTATGCATTTGTGTGTGTGTGTGTGTGTGTGTGTGTGTGTGTGTGTGTGTGTGTGTGTGTGTGTGTGTGTGTGTGTGTGTGTGTGTGTGTGTGTGTGTGTGTGTGTGTCTACACGTAATCTGATATCAAGTGAGTCATTAATAGATGTTTTAGTCTAAAGTTACACCGGTGTGAAGACTCAGTCACTACAGCATCTTGTCTTGGGAGAATCCCCATAACAGATTTACTTCCAAAGGAAAAAACTGTTTGTAATGGTATTTCATTTGTCATGACTGAATTCACCCCCTCAGGATAATTGAGCTCGTAGCTAAACTACGAGAGAATGTTAGTTCTCATGTCAGTCGTGCATTATGAAGACACGGTCGGCTTTCAGAACTTGGCAGTTAAAGCGGGAATACAGAAGTTCCTGTTGAGCGTTTCGGTAGCGGAGGAATTTGGTTAGAAAACGCTGAAGATTCGCCGGGAAGCTAAAATGTCAATGAGTGCACATCCATGTCGATGGAGGCGATGATTCTATCTTTATTATATGGGGAGATTGTAGAAGTGCTCTTTGGAAATAGGAACAGTGTAATTTCTGTTTGTTAGTTTACTTTATTCACATCATGTCTCCACGAAGATATGAAATCGGTTGAAAATGTCTGGGCAGAATGTTTGGCCTTTGGCTGTTTCCTGTCCGTTAGGTTGTCGGTGTGAAGCCAGCCTCGCTCACTTCCTCTAAACAAAACATACATTCATGCTCATCCATTGTGGAGGGGATTTAGGTCAAGAGCTTAATTTCATTGCGCTACAGATCCATAAGTCCTCTTTGTCTCCGTCTGTGAGAGGCCGGTTCTGTTCATCAGAGCTCCTCTGCATTGTGAAGAGGAGGCCTCGTTTGTAATCAGGCGATCTCAGGTGTCCCCCTCCCACGTCCTCGCCGACGCGTGGGAAACCCGTCGGCTTTCAATCGTTCCTTACTGAGTCTAACCCGCGTCTCCCGACACAAGCCGGCGCTCCGACGCCTCCGGGCTGAAACACAACCCCAGCCTCGCCTCCGCAAACCCCGGCCCGGGCTCCTCGGAGACAATGGAGCCGGGTGCTGCCCGGCCGGAGAGGGGCCGGGTTCGAGAGAGGAGACGCGGTGGACCGTAAGTCGATACGAGCAGCGTGTGGACGGATGGGGGTTTGATAGTCGGCCCTCCTCGCCTCTCTTCACGTGTACCCCCCCCCCCCCCCCCCACCAGGGGGCGAGCCGGAGAGGGGTTTGATCAAACCTCCTGAAGCGGACTATCTTGCCACGTTGGTGGAGATAGTTCTGCATGTGGGATACTTTGGCGGGAGATTATGTTTTGTCTTTGGCTGTGGGAAAAAGGGAACAGCTATCAAAAATATAAACTAGACTAATCTGGTTCCCGCAAAGACAGTCAGCCAAAGGAAGGAGGATTAGGAGCGGAACCAATAGACTGAGAGGAGGATCTGTCCTCCCATCGCCCTTCTGGGTTATTAGACGATAAGGAGGAACAAAGCGTTCCTGCATTGTCAAAACAAGACCCCACCTCGCCCCTATGGACCCTCGGCTCCAGCAGATACCAGCCCTACTTCCAGATTAGCAGAACAGAGGATCCTGCAGACATAACTATGAGTTCAGCTCTGGCCGGCGGCCATTGTTTCCACCGCGGAGAACGCGTCACTCAACGTTTTATTTGTGTGTGAGTCAAGACGCCCTATTCGTTTGTTTGTCGGGGGGTAACCTTGGGAAACACATCCCATCCCATCCATGGAGTATTTTTAGTCCTGCATTCCTTTTTCCCGCCCGGGTCGCATATAGAACGTGTTTCCATTGTGTTGTCATGGTTTCAACAAAGGCTCTCGAAGGTTTTCCCCACCAACCAACCAAAATGCCCACTAAGTGAATATTGGTAATTTGAGAAATAAATAAAGTTCCCCGTTGACGGAGCCATCGCCTGTCCTGTCCAAAAGCTTTATTTAATCTCAAACTGACTCACGTTTGTACCTGTGAATAGCCCCATCTTTTCTGTTTCCATCGCTCTGATTTCCATTCACAACACAATCGGGAGCAGTGACCTATTAGTGCTGGATACTACTGAGTGAATAAAGAGTGCCAGTATTTTTGTGTCAGAAGATCCTCCAGCAGGCATGCTAATCCTCCGAGCGTGTCCATAGGTAGAGCGTTCAGCCGTGAAGAGGTGAGCTGAATCCTGCTCGGTTGTCGTCAGGCATCAGTTAACCTGGCGCGGGCCCTTCCTGCCCGAACATCTAAAGGTGATGAAGCAGGCTCCTGATTGGCTGAACCTCTGGAGGATGCATTCAGGATGCATATCAGCTTTGTGGCGCGTGCGGTAAATAAACAAACACCTCCAAGGACAGTATCTTCATGTCACGCCAAAAGTTTCTTTTGTCGACTTGTTTGTCTCTTTATTTGAAAAAGACCAAAACACTTATTTGAAAAATACCAAAACTATTCCATAGTATCCTCAGCGCCACAGTTTCCACTCCTTATATGGATGGATGTTATTAACGACTGCTGTCGCCCGTGTCCGTGACAGTACGGCTGTGAGTCGTCAGGGCAGCCTGCATTGTGTTGTAAAGGGGCTTTTGGCGGGGGGACGTTTCACACGGATACAGACAACATAAATCACACACACACAGACTAAGGGTTCTGCGTACGTGTGGCTGTACGGAGGCAGGATGTACGGAGGAGGAGACCGGCGGAGAAAGGCTCTCGCATCTGATGCAGCCCAGCCAATGTACGACATAATGTTGACATCGTGCCCACGCGGCTCCACACCAACGCATCACACATGGGTCACGGGGTCAGCTGCAGCAGCGTCCTGCCAACGTCGGGACTTATTATAAGTCGCTTTGGATAAAAGCGTCTGCTAAATGCCCCTAATGTTAATGTAAATATAAATGTCGAACCCAGGCTAGTGGTTTTAGGAAAAGTCCCGTCTGGGGACACTGCCTGGACATGAAGAGCTTCCTTGTCTCTGAGTGCAGCGGAGGAGCCCTCGCTCCAGTCAGGCTGATGTTGAGCTCCTTACTGATGAGCTTCTAACAGCCCCATCTGGGGAACCTCCTGCTGGTGCCTGGAGGAGGGAAGCTCTCCTGGACTCCTTCTCAAGGTCTCTCCTCTCTGAGTCGGGGAGTTTCTCCTTGTCTGGGGGGCGTCGAGGTGAGGGGCTACACCACGTTAAACAGACTTGATGGAGGCACTGAAGCCAGACCTTCTAGTCCCCTGAGCTTGTTACCGCGGCCTAACGACCCTCAGAGACGTGTGCACCCACTGGGCGAGTCCCGGTGGTGTTGGCTGGGCGGAGCTGCGTTTACTTACGGGGCGCAGCTGAAGGCTGGGGCGCGGTGTCAGGGTGGGGGGGCCGCTGAATGAACAATGGTGGGCGTTCCTGTCCGAGTAAAAGCACCTCTGGACCTAGACTTCCTGCCACTTACCGAGAGGCGACACTGCCCTTTATCTTGTACTCTGAAAGAATTGTGAATTTCAGCAAACCTTCATGTGTGGTGTGCTGGTGTGTCCACAGCAAGAGGTGGTCGTCAGGGTAACGCCAGGGATGTGTCCAGAGTTGAGGTGTGTCGTCGTGGGTTACGGTACCGCTCCCGCCCTCCTCTGTTGCCTTTGTCGGCCCCTTTGCTTTCATTGGCTGGAGAGATTCCACTACATCGCCCCCAAGGGGGGGGAAGTGATGTCAGAGACGGAGAACACCTGCCCCTTTACACAAGTGTGTGTGTGTGTGTATGGGGGGGGGGGGGTCACACACAAAGACACACACACACACTCTTTGACAGCTCATCCAGATTTGCATCATGAACCATAGTTCGATTAGTCCCTGGAGACTCAGAAGTTGTGTGTGATCTTTTGTTCTCACATTGTCAATGTGTGGATATAGATGAATATATCTATCCATATATGGATCTATAGATCCCCCTTATGAAGCCGTGCCCTCGTAGGGGGGGACATGTTGTGGTGAATATCTGATGAGCCTTCGCATGCAAGCAGGAATCAGTGTTACTGGGTGCTGCCAGCTCGTCTCTATGTGTGGTTCCCAGGCACTTGGGAGGGGGTGGGGGGGGGGGATCAGGTTGTTGGGGCCATCGTCATGGTGAAGGTGGTTGGAATGAATCTTCTTTGTGGTGGTGGTGGTGACGGAGGCTGGAGTGTTGTCGTTGAGGGCGGCGGTGTCCTTCATCACGGCTCCACCACCTCTCCTCCCCATGCTGCATCAAACGTATCTACACCTCATGGCCATGGAAAAATGTAATAGACAGATGCTATTTAAGTCTGTAGGCACAGAGTTTACTGGGGGTTAAGCGAGCTCCCTGCTGTGTGGAAAGGCTTCAGGAAGTCAGCATACACTTTATGACTGGCCGCCGTGGGAGAGGCAGACACTGATGTCATCAGTGATGTCGAAGGCGGAGCGTCACCATAGACAGGAAGGCATCAGGGGCCACGCCCACTATCAACCAATCTCTCATCCTCCAACCATCAAGACACAACAAAATGTTTGTTGTGATGGTTATGATGTTTAAACAGACATAAGTGGATGAATCTCTCTCTCTCTCTCTCTCTCTCTCTCTCTCTCTCTCTCTCGCTCTCGCTCTGGCTCTGGCTCTGGCTCTCTCTCTCTCTCTCTCTCTCTCTCTCTCTCTCTCTCTCTCTCTCTCTCTCTCTCTCTCTCTCTCTCTCTCTCTCTGTCTCTCGCTCTCTCACTCACACAGACAAAGCTGTGTTTTCTGTTTGTACTCTAGCAGTATGTTGGGGGTCAGCGACCCCTGACAAAGGGTCGACCTTCACCGGTCTGTCCTCCTTTCTGTCCCCACATTCCTGGCTGTTATCCACTGAAACAGGATGGGCATTCCGGCGGGGGCCAAGGTTTCCCTGGGCCCAGCAGACACCTCAGCGCGTGTTTTCTCTGTTCATTGTGCGTCTGAGCGGGCCGTGTCCTGACCTAAGCGTCGCGGCGCAGCAGGAAGCTAAAGATTGAAATAGGAGCTCATAAATACGACCTGGGATTCGGCACAAAGACCTCGGCTTCCTTCACTCCCAAATACAGCGATTGTGTTTGAGGCAAGCGCCCCTTAAACAAACAGGCCAGCCAGGAGGAGCAGGCGGTAAAGGTTAGGCCGTAAAGCGCACTGCCTGTTGAAAGTCTGTGTCGCCTCATTGCGGTTGTGCTCTCAAAGAAAATGTCTGCTTCATCATTTGCGTTTCTTTTTCGAAACGATTATTTTGAAGACTTTATTACCCACATTACGTATTTACTTCAATATATCGACTTATTTTTATATTTATATGTATATTATTGATGTATTTATTGCTTCATTTATTAACTTCATAGACATGTTATATATTTATCTATTGATAACATTTTGATTTTAACTGCCATTCCATATTCAAGCACATATTTCGAGTATCGAAAATGTGGTAAGATAAAATGCACAGGTGAAGATTTACGCCCAGATCTAAACACACTCATTACCTCAAATCAGCACACCATCAGACCCGCCTTAGGCAGACAGGAAGGTTTGGTTTAGACTCAAAAGCTCACGAGCCCTGAAGCAAAAAAGCCCCAGATCTTTATTTAATTGTTTTTATTAAACCTTTATTTAACCAGGAGAGATCTCATGAAGAAGGCAGCACAAAACAAACATTTAGGTTTCACACAAACCAACAAAACTATCGCACTGTTAAAGAGACGGTTTTGGATCTCGTATAAGGAATGGGACACAGGGACCGTCTCCAGTACTTCCACTATCGGTTCTTTAGTGTTGAGCCGGAGGTCTCAGATGGAACCAGTTCTTCCTCATGTGGAACAGATTCTCTCTGAAGGCGTTCCACGTGAAGAGGGCTGGGTCTCCTGGTTAGCGACACAAACTAGTTGAGGAGGGCTGCGTCTCCTGGTTAGCAACACTAGTGACTAGTTACCCGTGGAGTCAAACTACTTGTGCCAACCAGTTCCCTGCTCATACATTTCTACTCTGCTCTGTCCTTTCCCCCCCGTGTTGCAGAGTAGTTAGTGTTATGGTCCTGCTCTCTGGTCTAAGCAGCTAGTTTTACTGTAGTTAGTCTCAAGCTACTTTACCAGTGAAGCATTCCTCCACTGGTTTATCTCTTCCGTTATTCATTTTCATTTAAACAGGAAGTGTGTCTGAAAACACGGGAAGCCAGCAACCATAACCATAACCCCCCCCCCCCCCCAGACTGTAAATCAGATAAACTTAGAAAGAACCGGACTGGATCTCAGGGCCCTGGAGTCAGCCCCTCCTCTTCCTGTCCAGTTCAAAAAGAAACATGATGATCAGGAATTGTCATGGTGATGGCAGGGAGATGGACAGACGGACATTTAA
>NC_079420.1:10953547-10981047 GCF_026213295.1 Gadus chalcogrammus
CAGGAGGCGTAGCTACTTTCGATGAAGGAGGTGGAGGTGGTGGGGCTGATGGTGGAGGGTGAAGGGCAGCGAAGCTATTAGTGTGTGAAACAGATACCCCCCCGCTCCTTCTGTACAGTGCTCCGTCTCAGAGGCGGAGCGAGCTCAGAGGTGGTGTCGCTCCTGACTACAGGGTGGTGCTTCTCCGTTGTTTTACATCTCTTTTCTAACCAGCGGCCACTCAAAGGCCTTTACAACACTGCTAACATTCACCGTCGGCGGAGTCGACCACGCAGGGCGACAGCCAGCCTGTCGGGAGCAGTCAGGGCGAGGTGTCTTGCTCAGGGACACCTCGACACTCCGCTAGGAGGAGCAGGGGATCGTACTAGCAACCTTCGGGTTACCAGCCAACCCGCTCTACCAGTCTGCATTCATTACCGGCTCCAAATGTATTGTGTGGTGGTCAGCATTTCTCAGGGATAAGAAGTTCCTTGAAGGGAGTGAGGGAAAGTGTCGACCACCTTTGTGTTTCAGCAACAATCACTGACGCGTCAGACCTACAGCCACAGAATCACAACAACTTCAGAGTCATGAATAGAAATAGATTTTATTTTTGCTTAGGCATAATTTACTTTTGTAGCTTTCTGAGACCTTAAATTTGTCGAGGTGTTACACACACAGGAACCAAAAGGCTAGTCAATAAAGAGAAAATAAGATTCAACATTTCTAAATGTTCACCAATGATAACATACAATGTCTTTTAATCTAAACATATCTGTAAAATCAAATTTGTTCTACCATCTCTAAAAAAATAAATATATTGCTTTATTCCAGGTGCTTTTAAAAAAACCTCCTAAAACTGTACTTTTAGAAAAATGTCATATTCAGTTATAATACAGCTTATGTACATTGTTGTGGTTCGGCGTAGCAAAATAAATGTAAGACATCGCTCAATTCTACGAATTTGTTTGTTTTAACATAAAACATTGATCCATCACTACAGCTTTATGTTACAAAGGACATAAAGACCAGATGTTGAGAGAGGTCCAACACACCAGCAGTACGGCTCTCAGACTCCGAGGGGCGACTGTGATACTAGCTGCTACCAGCTAGCCTTTAGCCTTTAGCCTTTAGCATTTAGCTGGCGTCCCAAAGCCACCTTCAGGACGAGGGTCTGTGTCTTTGAGGAGCAGGTCATGTAAGGATGGGTTTAAACCAGAAGCTTTTGGCTGGGAGTCAGACACACAAACACACACTCTACTAACTAACAACTAACCAGCTATCCGGCCCCTAACTATCTGGCCCTAACTATCTGGCCCCTAACTAGGGGGCCCTTAGCTATCCGGCCCCTAACTATTTGGCCCTAACTATCGGGCCCTTAACTATTCGGCCCCTAACTATCTGGCCCCAACCTGACAGAATGTAGAGATTCCAGCTCTCAGGAACGTCAGTGAGAATGTCTGGCCGTCTGATTGGCCAGTTCAGACGTCGGTGTCGACGGGGGGCAGGGCCTCCAAGCCGGGGGAGAGCGAATCCTGGCTGTGGGTGGAGCTTATCCCTGTGTCCGAGTCCGTGTCCGTGATGTCCGTCGGACCCCCGCCGTGTTTCAGCCTCACGGTCGCCGGGGCAACGGAGCAGCGCACAGAGCTCTGAGCGGGTCCCGGACCGGGTCCCGCCCCCGGGTCGGGGCCAGGCCCCCCGGCCTCCTCCCCCCCGCTCCCCAGCTGCAGGGAGCCGAGCTGGGCCGCCAGCTGCCAGGCCTCCTGGTCCCGCGCGGCGGCGGCGTCCTGGTGCAGCCGGAGGGCGTGGTCCAGCTGGGAGCCCTCGCGGTGCAGGGCCACGCCCTCCAGCAGGCTGCGCTGCAGTTCGCCCCGCACCGCCTCCAGCTCCGCCGCGTAGAACGCCGCGTCCGCCGCCGCCTCCGCCTCCGAGACCCCGGGGCCCGCCGCCTCTGCCGCCGCCGCCGCCACTTCCTCCTGGGGGCCCGGGGGCCAGACCGCCGGGCCCCCGGCGGCGGCGGCGGCCAGCTCCAGGTCGATGTCCCGGGACAGCTGCAGGATGAGGTCCTGGTGCCGCCGGACCTGCAGCCCCAGCTGGTCCAGCCCGTCCTCAGCGCAGCGCAGGTACCGCTGGAGCTCCTCCTCCTCCTCCGGGGTCTGAGGGACCCCCGCCTCCGGGGCCTCCGGAGCCCCCGGGGCCCCCGCGCCCCGCGAGCACAGCTCGGTCCGCCGCAGGTCCAGGTCCAGGTCCCTGAGCTGCCGGTCCTGCTCCCGGAGCGTGTGGTCCTGTGCCAGAATGAGCTGGACCATGCGGTCCACCTCCGCCGCCCCGGGGGGGGCTGCGGGGGGGGTCCTGTGAAGCTTCTCCAGCTTGCGGAAGGCCTTCTTCACCATGCGCTTCTGCCGCTCCTCGCCCAGCGGCTGGGGGCCCCCGCCCCGCTCCGCCCTCTTGGGCCGGGCCCCCGGGGGCCGGGGCCCCTCGGGCGGGCCCTTCCGGCTGCTCCGAGCCACGAAGTCGCTGACCCGGACCAGGTGGAAGTGGATGAGGGGCTTCTGGTCCCCCCAGGCGCTCCACAAGCGCAGGATGCGCGTGAGGGGCGGCAGGGCGCGCTCCAGGCCCTTCCAGCGCTCCACCAGGCAGAAGTCCTGGGCCTCGCCGCGGAGCCCCCCGGGGGGGGCCCTCTGGCCCTCAGGGGAGCCCTGTTGGCCCTCAGGGGCCCCCCTGTGGTCCTCCAGCAGGGCCTGCACCATGTCGGCGCATGTGGTGTGCTTGGTGACGCCGCAGACCACTTTCTCCTGGCCGCACACGGTAATCTGAATCTCCTTCCCCGCGGCGGTGGCCTCCCTCTCCTTTGTCCTGGGAACAGAGAGCGGAGACCGTCAGCGGAGGAATGCAGAGGAGCTGGTCTCAGTTCACACCATTAGCTCCCAACGCCACAGCCCTGCACGCTAATTATTCCTACTCCACTGCATTGTTGAGCGCCAGATCCTGATAGGTTAATATAACGTACCGAGGGCGTGCGTTCTTCTCTAATAACACGACAGCTCTGCCTTTTTACGGTTACACAACAATGCACGACAACTACCGTGTTTACAACAATGGCCCGAATAGAAATGTGGAGCAGATGTTTCCTTCAGCGCAGAAACGATACGCTCCACACAGCGTGGAACAATGCAAACATGACATTATAAATGGGAAACTTGGATCCAACCAAGCTGGTAACTGTACAACAGGAAAAGACTGCTGGAATGTGTCGTATAATGTACTGGAAATAATAATGTACTGTAGTAGTGAGCAACCTTTAGTTTACTTCTCTGTTCCTTGAACTTGGGACAAAGTTTGCCATTATTGTAACTCAACGTTACTCAACGGACTTTATTCAATCACCCTATCTACTCCTCATGAAACACTTTACCAATTTAAGAGAGTTTGATTGATTGTGGATTCATATATTCCAATGATCTGTCACTTTGAGGACTTACATCAAAGACTATAAATGGAAATAATTGTAGTTAATTGCAGACTTATCTGTACTTTCACACCCTAATTATGGGTTTTGTTTTGGCCTTTCTTCACACAACAGTCTAACAGCGCTGAGTATTCATGGTTTGAACGCTAGATACCGATGCTTGCTGAAGTCAATTTATCGTTTTATCAAGGTGACATCGCCAGATAACGATGCATTCCACACTTAATGCACAACACCAACATTAAGACGGCGATAATCATCCAGTGATTTTGCTTTATCAAAGTGTGAGAATGCTTCTGGTTCGGGTGGCGGTGTGAACAGCTTCGTATCTGATCTGGGCTCTGGATCTACGCTCTGTTCTGTGAGAACCAGGGCTGAGTGGAGAACCTCTGATCACTGATCGTTAGGAGGGGCAGCATGTGAGCCCCCACACAACGAGCAACCCACATGGAGAACCTCACATGGAGAACCAAGGAACCTCACATGGAGAACCAATGAACCTCACATGGAGAACAGGCTGAACCTCACATGGAGAACCAAGGAACCTCACATGGAGAACCAAGGAACCTCACATGGAGAACCAAGGAACCTCACATGGAGAACCAAGGAACCTTACATGGAGAACCAAGGAACCTCACATGGAGAACAGACTGAACACATGGAGAACCAAGGAACCTCACATGGAGAACCAAGGAACCTCACATGGAGAACAGGCTGAACACATGGAGAACAGGCTGAACACACATGGAGAACACCAGCGTCCTCTGAAAGCATCAGAACTACTGCTGGGATATTAATAGCTGCGGGCACGGCCCTTTGAACAGGCTGATATGTTATTTGTTTTGGTTTCCACTTGGCATTAAAGACACCCCACACACACACACACACACACACACACACACACACACACACACACACACACACACACACACACACACACACACACACACACACACACACACACACACACACTCACACACACACAAGTGGGGCATTGTTTGTGTGTCTGACGAGCGGAGGAATGCGATACGAGAGCAACAAAGCTCGGGGCTGGTTAATGGACACCCTTGGAAACAAGCAGAGAAAGGCAAATACCTGAGCTCTGTGGCAGCGCACAGCAAACAAGTCAAGCGTCGGTCGACACGGACGACCAGGACGACTTTCACCCCCCCCCATCCCCTCCCCCTGCCCACCCGCTCTTCCTCTTCCTCCGCTAGCTCTTCCTCTCGGACCCCCACCCCCCTACTGCACCTCGTGCGGGGCTGGAGGAGGGTTCCCACGGAGGCGCTCACTCTTCAGATGTCTAAGGGTCCTCAGAGGGATTCCCACGATCCCACCACGCCGTCCCCTGACCTCCAGACCGCTGGGGGGCGAGGAGTGGACCCCGGCCAAGGCAGGAGAGGAGTGGAGGACGAGGGGAAGGGAACGGATGGTGGAGACCGGCAGAAAAATGAAGCCATCAGATAGAGACAGAGGCCAAAGAAAGGACCAGAAGAAACTGAAGAAGATGAAGAATAAATGAAGATGGACAGAAGCGCTCCACCCTGATGGGCCCCACCAGAGAGGGTGGAGCAGGCAGCGGTGGAGCAGGCGGTGGTGAAGGTAGAGCAGGCGGTGGTGAAGGTGGAGCAGGCGGCGGTGGAGCAGGCGGCTGTGAAGGTGGAGCAGGCGGTGGTGGAGCAGGCGGCGGTGGAGCAGGCGGCTGTGAAGGTGGAGCAGGCGGTGGTGGAGCAGGCGGCGGTGGAGCAGGCGGCGGTGAAGGTGGAGCAGGCGGTGGTGGAGCAGGCGGCGGTGGAGCAGGCGGCGGTGGAGCAGGCGGTGGTGATGCGGTGCCTCTGGGCCAGGCAGGTGAATAAACAGGCGGCGTCATGAGGGGCTGAAGAGGGCTGAGGTAGGGGGGGTGGGGGGCTGCAGAGGGCTGAGGTAGGGGGGGTGGGGGGCTGCAGAGGGCTGATGTAGGGGGGGTGGGGGGCTGCAGAGGGCTGAGGTAGGGGGGGTGGGGGGCTGCAGAGGGCTGAGGTAGGGGGGGTGGGGGGCTGCAGAGGGCTGATGTAGGGGGGGTGGGGGGCTGCAGGGGGCTGATGTAGGGGGGGTGGGGGGCTGCAGAGGGCTGATGTAGGGGGGGTGGGGGGCTCTTTTGTGCAGCAGGATGCCGGTTCCACCAGGGCGGGGAAACACCTGGATCTACCCCCAGCCCGCCACAATCAGCTCCGCTCCAGCCACTTCCTGCCACTTCCTGCCCCCCCCCCCCCCTCGCTGGGCTGGGCGGAGGGGGGCTGGCCGTGCCGTTGTGAGGTTGCAGTATTATTATGTGTGAGGTCATGGAGCACAGGTGTGGGCTGATGAGAGCTCCTCTGGTTCGTATTGTCCCGAGCAGCTGCTGTTGACGTACTGAAGGAAACGTAACGGCGCGATGACACTGGTCCACATGGAACCCAGTTTGAACAAACCTTTGGCCTGGCACTAGAGCTGCCTCACATTTCACATTTCATAACGTCAACTGTTTATGGATCCCAGGTTTGATGCGGGGCTGGGAGAGCGAATGCGTCAGGTGTGCGATCACAGATCAGTCCCCCTTCACCGCAGACATGGCTCTTGTGAAACTTCTGTCACCACAGATTGCAACAGACAGATATTAGCTCTCCTCCTCTCTGCTTTCTCCTCTCCTCTCCTTTCTCCTCTCCTTCTTCTCTCCTCTCTTCTCCTCTCCTCTCTCCTCGTCTCTTCTCTTTCCCCCTTTCTGAATTGATTCCCATTGAACTTTACTTTATTAATCTATTTTATTTTTGCTTTTTATCGATCCACCGACTTTTCCACCTCCCTAAAATGTAAAAAAAAAAGTAATTTTGTTTGCAAACGTTCCCAAATTGAAAATGTGCATAAAAACAGAAGGATGTAAACAACATTGGACTGCATTGATACAGCATTTTTTTAACCAGTGGACCCTCAAAGCGCTTAACAATATTGCCTAACATTCAACCATTCATGCACACATTCACACACCAACGGTGGAGTCAGTCCCGACATTCAGCTAGGTGGAGCCAGGGAACGAACTAGCAAACTTCCTGTTCCCAGCCACCCCTCTCTACCTCCTGAGTCCCATTCCGCCTTTGATACCAGGAGTGATCTCCAGTCACGCAGAGTGATATGACCTATACCAGGAACCATGATACCAGGAGGGAGGCGTCCCATGCTGGGAGCCATATGAAGGTTATGGCTGTTTGCGGGGACAAGTCCAGGCAGGCAACGGAGGGTTCGGCGAGTCGTGAGGTATTGGCAGGCGATTCCACCTCACTGTAAAATGTAAACTGGATTGATGAAGCGTGGGAGCGCAGAGGAAGCAGACCGTGATGTGAAGCGACAGTTGAGGAGATTCAACTTAGCACTCGTTAGCTTCAATGTAGCCCTCATTAGCCTCAACGTAGCCCTTGTATGCCTCAACGTAGCCCTTGTTAGCATCAATGTAGCCCCCATTGGTGTAAACGAAGCCCTCGTTAGCCTCAGCGTAACACATGTTTGTGTCAACGTAGCCCTCATTAGCTTCAACGTAGCCCTCGTTAGCCTCGTCTCGTTAACTGTAGGAGACTGAATTCAGGTCAAGTCCGTTGGAGTTTCCTCCGACAACCGCTGGTCGCAGCACTGGCTCACCTATAGCCAGGAAAGTAGAAGTCCTGCCTGCATGTTCCACTCTGAGCTCAACCGGGTTCAGTTCTTGAGGAAACACAGGACCCATGGCTCCTGGCTCAGGCTAATTGGCCCCTGCCAGCCAAGGGCCAATTAGCCAAGAGCCAATCAGCCAAGGGCCAAAACTGTTTTCCACAGAGTGAGTGTGGGGGAGAGAGAGAGAGAGAGAGAGAGAGAGAGAGAGAGAGAGAGAGAGAGAGAGAGAGAGAGAGAGAGAGAGAGAGAGAGAGAGAGAGGGGGGAGGGAGGGGGAGAGAGGGGGAGATAAGGCTGGAGAGTGTCTATCTCTGTCTGAACATGAGGTGTATCCTGTTGCACTTATCTCAGAGAGGATGGACTGCTGAGGAAATAACATGCGCTTTAATCTCGTCCAATCTGGTCGAGTTCATCTCTAGGATGACTCCCAGCCTGGCAGACTAAACACACATACGCAAACACACACACACACACACACACACACACACACACACACACACACACACACACACACACACACGCACACACACACACACACACACCAGCCCTTTTCTCAAAATACACACACACGCACACACAAACAGACACACACACACATACACACGCAGACCAGCCCTGTTCTCAAATACACACGCACGCACGCACGCACGCACGCACGCACGAGCACACACACACACACACACACACACACACACACACACACACACACACACACACACACACACACACACACACACACACACACACACACATACTCACACATACATAAACCCAGCCTCCCTTGCTCCAAACACACACAGTTTACTTCACTTATTACCCACAAAACAAACCCATGCAAACACACACATATGCACGGACACCAAAAGGCAGGCCTCCCTTAAGGGACCCTCTCGTCTCCGTGTGACCATGTGACCAGCGCTGACCAATTGAACCCCCGCTCATGGGGGGAGTGGTCTCCAGCCGCTGGGAGATGATCGCTGTCAGCCTTCACGCGCCACGCTACCCCTCGACCACGGAGGACCTGACCCAAGGTAAGACTCGGTTGAGGTGAGCTCTCCTCTTCCTCCATCACCCACGACAGACAGGAGGCAGTGTTGCCAGGTTGGGCCAGGCTTGGTGGGAAATCTGTCCCAATCTGGCAACACTGACAGGAGGACGGTGTGGTCAGACCCCCAGCGCTCTAGAGACACCAGAGACACGTCCGTCTGCGTCGCTCGGTGAAGCCTCGCTTTGCTCCTGATCTCAGGAGGACGAGGAGAAGAGAGCAGGGGGAGAGGATGCACTCAGCGCTCCCCAGGGTCTGAGCGGTGGTTCGGGGATTCCCTCGGGTCCTCACATCACTGGGAGACGTCTCTCATTCCACTGGGAGCCGAGCCGACCGAACTACAGCGACTGGCGTCGTTTGATCGCTCACTCTTAAACGTTCATCAATCAGCACGGGGCCATCAGCACTGTGTGATTAGGTTTCACTTAAAAAGAGTTCTCCTCACGTCTCCGCTGAGTGGGTCAGACCCCCCCCCCCCCCCCCCCCTAGCTGAGTTTGGGGGGGGGGGGGGGGGGGCCTGAATCCATAAGTGGAGGAGGAGTCAGTGAAAAACGGTGTTTGCCATATGTGTAGATGGGAACACTGGAGGTAATTACAGGTGTTACAATAATTACTACACGACGTGAAGCTGTCTGACGCAGGCTGGCTCGTGGCCCGTGCCAGACCGTTTGAACTCATCAAAGATCTGCTCAGCTGTGTGTGCAGAAAATAGAGACAGTCTGCCGCTCTGTATACGCGTTTAACTGCAATTTAATACAAAGCCCAAGAGTACAGGGAGCGTCTCCAAATTAAAGCTGGAGAATTAAACGGAGCGTGAAACGCCTTCTGAGGACGCAACGCAGCCATGCAGAGCAGAGTTTTACACTATTGTGAAAGAGGTTAAAACATGGAACAAAAGGCGTAAAATGTCATAAAAGGCGTTTAGAACTCTCAGTGTTTACACTTATAGTTGAAACACATCACACGTTTTGCAGCCAAAAATACAGATTTGATCCGTAGATTGAAATCTACAGATAGAATCAATTCATCATATCTTTCAAAATATTGACCAGAGGCCTGTAGGGTGTGTGTCTTAATGCCAAGTGCAGCACAAACGAAAACACGCACATGCACACGCACGCGCGCGCGCGTTCACACACACACACACACACACACACACACACACACACACACACACACACACACACACACACACACACACACACACACACACACACAAGATGTTATATTTTGCACAAATCGCTTATTGATCCTGACATCAGTGACTCCAGCACACGTCATCGTGCGATACGCTTTAAAGATTAAACAACTTTCTAATGTTGCCATTGTTGCTGAAACGTGAACGTAAATCAGACGTATAGGCCTACGACAATGAGTCCAGGTTCGGCCTGAGCTCACGCCAGAATGTGATGGGAATCAAACGAGAGTTCACATCGTATTCCCAACCAGACCTGATGGTCGGTGCGTCGTGCGTAACAGACAGAGAATACACCTTCTTCACTCTAATCCCACTACCTGTGGTTACTTTAGTTCTTATTTACCCGTAGTTCTCATGTAGTTCATCACATTACCCTTAGTTCTCTATTCGTAGTTCATCAAATTACCCGTAGTTCTCATGTAGTTCATCACATTACCCTAAGTTCTCAGTTCTCATCATGTAGGCTAGTAATCATGTAGTTCATCACATTACCCGTAGTTCCCATCACGTTACCTGTTGTTTTTGAGGCGCGCTTTGAGGAAACCTTTTCCAAACGGAGCCATGTCTCTCAGGTCAGCAGAGTAAAATCCGAGTTAAACCGAGTTAAACTCCCTGCATGGCGGGTCCGGGCGGAGGTCTGCTGGGGAGGGCTGGCTCTGTCCCCTCTGAGGAGTGCTGAGGCTGTCCCGTCTGAAGGCTGAGGCTGTCCCGCCTGGGGAGGGCTCTGACCCGTATGAGGGCTGGCTCTGTCCCGAGTCTGAGGAACCGAAATTTGCGTTCTTATTCGATCTCGCTACAACCGTTTACGTCGGAACCGGTGCCCTACTGGAACCGAGTTTCGGTGCTCAACCCTAGTCCCGACTAGGGGGGGCTGGCTCTGTCCCGTCTGAGGAGAGCTCTGTCCCGTCTGAGGATGGCTGAGGCTGTCCCGTCTGGGGAGGGCTGGCTCTGTCCCGTCTGAGGTGGGCTGAGGCTGTCCCGTCTGGGGAGGGCTGAGGCTGTCCCGTCTTAGGGCTGGCTCTGTCCCGTGTGAGGAGGGCTCTGTCAGGTCGCTGCTGCTCTGCCGAACCCGCCCATCCCAAATGAGGGTGGCGTTAAGACTGTGATTTACGAGGTCGACCCAACTCTGCTCCGTGAAGGAAGCCGAGACTTCAACCTGTTATTCTACTGCCGCAAAACAGGCCGGGTGGTTCACATCGATGTACGAGGTGGACTAACGCGCTATAGGATAATGATGACGTTCAGACAACATCACCGACAGCAGCATGAAAGTTCATGTCTAGTCTCTGTATTTCTTTGCAAAGAAACTATTTCAGTATAACTAACACTATAACCACGTAGGCTTCACATGCGAAGCCTGTAAGGTTGACTGTAGCCTCCATACGCCCAGCCTGCAGGTGGTTGATCCCGGTTGTTTTCTGGGTGAATCGTTGGTCTGGTGAGGGGGAGAGTAACGGCGCCCCCTGGTAGTCAGACTGGGGAAGTTCAGCTAAACACCACCGCGTTGCCAGGCAGGTGGACAGATTGAACTTAATTGATGGTAGAATTGATTGAATGGATAAAAATACTACAAGGAAAAAATTGACTTACCACAAACAATTTCATTTTCAGATACACACAGATGTCTCTGTGTATCTTCCTCATAGTTGATTTAATTCGCTATTAGTAAGGGATCATTAATAATATAAATGATAGCATCACTGATGATAATTACCTCAGTGTATTATGTGTTTCCCGTTAGTTTACCATCCGAACACAACAATCAGGTAACAACTCTGGACGGAGAAGTTCCATTGATTCTCACATGTCATGTATGGAGGAATAATTCTTAGCCCGATCACTCAGCCGACCTGTAATAAGTGCCTTTGAGCAAGATGCCAGCCCCTCAACCCACTCCTTTGTATTTAGAGATAATGAACAGCAACAGTAAACGTGTCATGTTCAAAGTTTTGTGAAAGTCAATGAAGTGTATTTAAAGGGACACTGTGTAAAAATTACTCCCATCCCGTGGTACAATTGTATATTGCATTCAAACTAATAGCGCTTGTTCAAAAACTACAGTGGGCAGTATGTGCCAAGATGCTGTGTCATGACATCCAATACTACCTCATTGAGTCATTTGAGTGATGAGGAGGTTCGTTATTTCAAACAAATTTCAAACTGCATTGAAACATTAGTGTAAGCTAAGAGTAATTAGTCCTCGAGCAAGATAGTGAATTATTTCAGTCATCATTCACGCTGGCTGAGAGTGAAAACGCGTTTGCATTTCCTGTACCACGTAGTGCTTTTTGTCCCTCTCGGCAGTTCATAGACCGGAAGAACATGGAAGCCTCCATGAAGCTTACCCCTCCTATGTAAGTACATATTAAGTATTCTTCGCTCAGGAGGATAAGTGAGATTTTTGGCAGAGATAATTTTACACCAATGAGGACTTATTTATGAATGAATACGTTGATTTGAGGAAATAAATGACTTAAAATATTACGCTGTGTCCCTTTAAGACTTTAAACTAAAATGAATAACGAAATACAGATGATATAGATGGGGAGAGTTTATTATCCTTCACGTCCAAAAGAGGGCAGTCTTTATTACCCATCACGTCCAGCAGAAAGCAGCGTTGAATAACCCTTTCCGTCCAGCAGAGGGAAGTGTTGTATTACCTTTTACGTCCAGCAGAGGGCAATGTTTTATTACCCATCACGGTCTCTGAAAGTCCCAATGAATGAAACAGGGTAAGGGGTTGACAATAAGGTTTCAAAAGCACTTGCCCATCGGGAAAGTACAGGTCAATTGAACAGTTCCAGACCTTCTGTACAAATAAAATGAAGTACGATGGTCTGGTAGGACCATGCTACTCTCCTCTCGCATCAGTGAGGGAATACGGCAGGTCAGTGCTACATAGTATGTTTTCCACCGGTGCCAGTTAATTTCAATTACAATTTGCGGGGCTTTTTAAGTTGTAAAAATAGCTACCACAGCGCTGGTTTTCAAAAATAAATAAATTAAAAATTAATTATTAAAAAAATTATCGCCTTTTTATTAGGGATGCACCGATCCGCTTTTTTCACCTCCGATACCGATACCGATATCTGAGGTTTAGTATCGGCCGATACCGATCCGATACCGATATAGAAAAACAGCGCGAAATTATGGCTACAAAGTGTAAGTTTCATTGAGGGGAAAAGACTGGGATCATGAGACTTTAATTTTTGGAGGGGCTTTATAAGGTTTGTGGTATTAAAGCTAGAAGGTTTAGTACCACCCCTCGGGACATTTACTTTGCATATGTTGCATGTAGCCGTTGAGCTTGCTGGCTTAGGTAAAGTGAAATAGCTCCAGATAGCAGATCCTTTTGCTCGCTCCATTTTGCAATCACTGTAGGCTCCGCACGGCGTGTTGCTTGTTTATAACGTCACTCACAGCGCACAGCATAGAAACTGAATAGATAGCCAATAGATAGATAGATACACTTTTATTAATCCCGTGAGAACATTTTCGTGGGAAATTCAATTATCAAAGCAGCAAGGTAGTAGGAATAGGATTCAAGTATGTACATGAACGTAAAAAAAATAAATATATATATATATATATTTTTTTTAAATATGGATCGGCCCATTTGTCACCGATACCCGATCTAGAAATGTCTTCAATATCGGTACCGATACCGATACAAATATCGGATCGGTGCATCCCTACTTTTTATCGGCAACTTGAGACGATCGACGTTGGAATCCATCTATCGTCGATAGTCAATAGTCGATAGAAAGGTTTCTTATTTCCTAATAAACCTTCTCTTATTCATTGATTGAAAACACCATGTTTAGTTGCAAAATTTGGCCCAGACACTGGATAATCTGTTTATGGTGGTTTTATTAGATCAGAATCAACTTTGTGGACAAAAATCACAAAGGTAATACTTCATTTTTGGTTGTTAAAAGAAGAGGGGACGTTTCTTCTTAAGTTGTTATTTGCGAGTTTTAGTCACAGAATGACATGGTTTGGACTTTTGGAATAAGTGGAGGCTCAGCTTTCATGTAATATATACCATATTTTCCGCACTATAAGGCACACCGGAGTATAAGCCGCAGCAGATAAATTGAATTATGTGTACATATATAAGCCGCACTGGAATATAAACCGCGGGTGTTTTAATGTTCAATTACCATTACCCCTATGTTTTATTCGATACATTTCGACAGTGGTATGAAATTTTCATGACGACAGATAAAGAACGATGCCAGTGTTACCCCTTATTTTTCATTTGATGAAAACGACAGTGTTACCCCTTATGTTTTTTTGCCATGATGACTGATGAAAATATTTTATTTGACAAAGACAATTTTTTTTTCTTTTCAAAATATGTTTTTTTTCATGACGACCAATAAAATACGACGGTGTTAATCCCCTATATTTTATTTGACAAAGACAACAGTGTTACCCCTTATGTTTTTTTTCATGATGACCAATAAAAAACAAGTGTTACCCCTTATGTTTTTTTTATGACGACCAATAAAAAACCACAGTGTTACCCCTTATGTTTTTTTTCATGACGACCAATAAAAAACAACAGTGTTACCCCTTATGTTTTTTTCATGACAACCAATAAAAAACGACAGTGTTACCCTTTATGTTTTTTTTCATGACGACCAATAAAAAACAACAGTGTTACCCCTTATGTTTTATTTGATAAATATCGACAGTGTTACCCCTTATATTTCTTTCATGACGGCCGATAAAAAACGACAGTTACCCCTCATGTTTTTTCCATGTTGACAAATAAATAACAACATTGGCACCCCTGCCGACGTTATTGCAGGGATCCGAACAAGTGCTGTTTGGAGTGTTAACCTCTGAACTTAACAATGCACCATCAAGACACCGCATAAAGCCATCACAAAGGTTATACTTGACATTATAATTCGCATGAAATAGAGATAAGAGCCTACCAACAGAAGACAACAACCGGACTTGAACCCCGGTCTCCAGGGGGTTAGGCAGAGTGCACTCCATTGCACCACTGAGGCGATGACAATTCACAATAACCAATCATCAATAAAGAGGATATACATGACATTAAAATGTATGTGTGTACTTCTATTATTTCCATTATGTTTTTTCTAATGACGACCAATAAAAAATGACAGTGTTACCCCTTATATTTTATTTGAGAAAGACAACAGTGTGACCGCGTATGTTTTTTTTCATGACGACCAATAAAAAACAACAGTCCAGAGTTACCCCTTATGTTTTTTTCATGACAACCAATAAAAAACGACAGTGTTACCCTTTATGTTTTTTTTCATCGCGACCAATAAAATAGAGTTGTTAATACTAATCCCTTATGTTTTTTTTCATGACGACCAAAAAAAACAACAGTGTTACCCCCTTTATGTCTTTTTTCATGACGCCCAATAAAAAACAAAAGTGTTGCCTCTTATGTTCTTTTTCATGACGACCAATAAAAAACAACAGTGTTACCCTTTATGTTTTTTTTCATGACGACCAGTAAAAAACAACAGTGTTACCCCTTATGTTTTTTTTCATGACGACCAGTAAAAAACAACAGTGTTACCCCTTATGTTTTTATTCATGACGACCAATAAAAAAACAACAGTGTTACCCCTTATGTTTTTTTTCATGACGACTAATAAAAAACAACAGTGTTACCCCTTATGTTTTTTTTCATGACGACCAATAAAAAACAACAGTGTTACCCCTTATGTTTTTTTTCATGACGACTAATAAAAAACAACAGTGTTACCCCTTATGTTTTTTTCATGACGACCAATAAAATACGACGGTGTTAATCCCCTATATTTTATTTGACAAAGACAACAGTGTTACCCCTTATGTTTTTTTTCATGATGACCAATAAAAAACAAGTGTTACCCCTTATGTTTTTTTTATGACGACCAATAAAAAACAACAGTGTTACCCCTTATGTTTTTTTTCATGACGACCAATAAAAAACAACAGTGTTACCCCTTATGTTTTTTTCATGACAACCAATAAAAAACGACAGTGTTACCCTTTATGTTTTTTTTCATGACGACCAATAAAAAACAACAGTGTTACCCCTTATGTTTTATTTGATAAATATCGACAGTGTTACCCCTTATATTTCTTTCATGACGGCCGATAAAAAATGACAGTTACCCCTCATGTTTTTTCCATGTTGACAAATAAATAACAACATTGGCACCCCTGCCGACGTTATTGCAGGGATCCGAACAAGTGCTGTTTGGAGTGTTAACCTCTGAACTTAACAATGCACCATCAAGACACCGCATAAAGCCATCACAAAGGTTATACTTGACATTATAATTCGCATGAAATAGAGATAAGAGCCTACCAACAGAAGACAACAACCGGACTTGAACCCCGGTCTCCAGGGGGTTAGGCAGAGTGCACTCCATTGCACCACTGAGGCGATGACAATTCACAATAACCAATCATCAATAAAGAGGATATACATGACATTAAAATGTATGTGTGTACTTCTATTATTTCCATTATGTTTTTTCTAATGACGACCAATAAAAAACGACAGTGTTACCCCTTATATTTTATTTGAGAAAGACAACAGTGTGACCGCGTATGTTTTTTTTCATGACGACCAATAAAAAACAACAGTCCAGAGTTACCCCTTATGTTTTTTTCATGACAACCAATAAAAAACGACAGTGTTACCCTTTATGTTTTTTTTCATCGCGACCAATAAAATAGAGTTGTTAATACTAATCCCTTATGTTTTTTTTCATGACGACCAAAAAAAACAACAGTGTTACCCCCTTTATGTCTTTTTTCATGACGCCCAATAAAAAACAAAAGTGTTGCCTCTTATGTTCTTTTTCATGACGACCAATAAAAAACAACAGTGTTACCCTTTATGTTTTTTTTCATGACGACCAGTAAAAAACAACAGTGTTACCCCTTATGTTTTTTTTCATGACGACCAGTAAAAAACAACAGTGTTACCCCTTATGTTTTTATTCATGACGACCAATAAAAAAACAACAGTGTTACCCCTTATGTTTTTTTTCATGACGACTAATAAAAAACAACAGTGTTACCCCTTATGTTTTTTTTCATGACGACCAATAAAAAACAACAGTGTTACCCCTTATGTTTTTTTTCATGACGACTAATAAAAAACAACAGTGTTACCCCTTATGTTTTTTTCATGACGACCAATAAAAAACGACAGTGATACCCCTTATGGTTTTTTTCATGACGACCAAAGAAAAACGACAGTGTCACCCCTCATGTTTCATTTGATAAAAACAACAGTGTTACCCCTTATGTTTTTTTTCATGACGACCAATAAAAAACAACAGTGTTACCCCTTATGTTTTTTTTCATGACGACCAATAAAAAACAACAGTGTTACCCTTTATGTTTTTTTTCATGACGACCAATAAAAAACAACAGTGTTACCCCTTATGTTTTTTTCCATGACGACCAATAAAAAACAACAGTGTTACCCCTTATGTTTTATTTGACATAAGGGCGACAGTGTTACCCCTTATATTTATTTCATGACGGCCGATAAAAAACGACAGAGTTACCCCTCATGTTTTTTCCATGTTGACAAATAAATAACAACAGTGGCACCCCTGCCGACGTTTTTGCGGGGATCCGAACAAGAGCTGTTTAGACTGTTAACCTCTGAACTTAACAATGCCCCAACAAGACACAGCATAAAGCCATCACAAAGGTTATACTTGACATTATAATTCACATGAAATAGAGATAAGAGCCTACCAACAGAAGACAACAACCGGACTTGAACCCCGGTCTCTAGGGGGTTAGGCAGAGTGCACTCCACTGCACCACTGAGGCGATGACAAATCACAATAACCAATCATCAATAAAGAGGATATACATGACATTAAAATGTATGTGTGTACTTCTATTATTTCCATTATGTTTTTTCTAATGACGACCAATAAAAAACGACAGTGTTACCCCTTATATTTTATTTGAGAAATACAACAGTGTGACCGCGTATGTTTTTTTCCATGACGACCAATAAAAAACAACAGTCCAGAGTTACCTCTTATGTTTTTTTCATGACAACCAATAAAAAACGACAGTGTTACCCTTTATGTTTTTTTTCATGACGACCAATAAAATAGAGTTGTTAATACTAATCCCTTATGTTTTTTTTCATGACGACCAAAAAAAACAACAGTGTTACCCCCTTTATGTCTTTTTTCATGACGCCCAATAAAAAACAACAGTGTTGCCTCTTATATTTATTTCATGACGACCAATAAAAAAACAACAGTGTTACAGCGTATGTTATTTTTTCATGACGACCAATAAAAAACAACAGTGTTACCCCTTATGTTTTTTTCATGACGACCAATAAAAAACGACAGTAATACCCCTTATGGTTTCTTTCATGACGACCAAAGAAAAACGACAGTGTCACCCCTCATGTTTCATTTGATAAAAACAACAGTGTTACCCCTTATGTTTTTTTTCATGACGACCAATAAAAAACAACAGTGTTACCCTTTATGTTTTTTTTCATGACGACCAATAAAAAACAACAGTGTTACCCCTTATGTTTTTTTCCATGACGACCAATAAAAAACAACAGTGTTACCCCTTATGTTTTATTTGACATAAGGGCGACAGTGTTACCCCTTATATTTATTTCATGACGGCCGATAAAAAACGACAGTTACCCCTCATGTTTTTTCCATGTTGACAAATAAATAGCAACAGTGGCACCCCTGCCGACGTTTTTGAGGGGATCCGAACAACAGCTGTTTAGAGTGTTAACCTCTGAACTTAACAATGCCCCAACAAGACACAGCATAAAGCCATCACAAAGGTTATACTTGACATTATAATTCGCATGAAATAGAGATACAAGCCTTCCAACAGAAGACATCAACCGGACTTGAACCCCGGTCTCCAGGGGGTTAGGCAGAGTGCACTCCACTGCACCACTGAGGCGATGACAATACACAATAACCAATCATCAATAAAGAGGATATACATGACATTAAAATGTATGCGTGTACTCCTATTATTTCCATTATGTTTTATCTAATGACGACCTATAAAAAACGACAGTGTTACCCCTTATATTTTATTTGACAAAGACAACAGTGTTACCCTTTATTTATTTTTTCATGACGACCAAAAAACAAGGGGTAACACTGTCGTTTTTTATTGGTCGTCATGAAAAAAACATAAGGGGTAACACTGCTGTTTTTTATTAGTCGTCATGAAAAAAAACATCAGCGGTAACACTGTTGGTTTTTTATTGGTCGTCATGAAAAAAAACATAAGGGGTAACACTGTTGTTTTTTATTGGTCGTCATGAAAAAAAACATAAAGGGTAACACTGTTGTGTTTGTCTGTCGTTTTTTATTGGTCCTGAAAAAAAACATAAGGGGTAACACTGTCGATATTTATCAATTAAAACATAGGGGGTAACACTGTCGTTTTTATCAAATGAAACATGAGGGGTGACACTGTCGTTTTTCTTTGGTCGTCATGAAAAAAACCATAAGGGGTAACACTGTCGTTTTTTATTGGTCGTCATGAAAAAAACATAAGGGGTAACACTGTTGTTTTTTATTGGTCGTCATGAAAAAAAACATAAGGGGTAACACTGTTGTTTTTTATTGGTCGTCATGAAAAAAAACATAAGGGGTAACACTGTTGTTTTTTACTGGTCGTCATGAAAAAAAACATAAGGGGTAACACTGTCGTTTTTTATTGGTCGTCATGAAAAAGAACATAAGAGGCAACACTGTTGTTTTTTATTGGGCGTCATGAAAAAAGACATAAAGGGTTTTTTTTTTTTAAAAAAACAACTTATGGTTTTTTTCATGACGACCAAAGAAAAACGACAGTGTCACCCCTCATGTTTCATTTGATAAAAACGACAGTGTTACCCCCTATGTTTTAATTGATAAATATCGACAGTGTTACCCCTTATGTTTTTTTTCAATGCGACCAATAAAAAACGACAGACAAACACAACAGTGTTACCCCTTATGTTTTTTTTCATGACGACCAATAAAAAACAACAGTGTTACCCCTTATGTTTTATTTGAAAAATATCGACAGTGTTACCCCTTATATTTATTTCATGACGGCCGATAAAAAACGACAGAGTTACCCCTCATGTTTTTTCCATGTTGACAAATAAATAACAACAGTGGCACCCATGCCAACGTTTTTGCGGGGATCCGAACAAGAGCTGTATAGAGTGTTAACCTCCGAACTTAACAATGCACCAGCAAGACACCGCATAAAGCCATCACAAAGGTTATACTTGACATTATAATTTGCATGAAATAGAGATATGAGCCTTCCAACAGATGACATCAACCGGACTTGAACACCGGTCTCCAGGGGGTTAGGCAGAGTGCACTCCACTGCACCACTGAGGCGATGACAATACACAATAACCAATCATCAATAAAGAGGATATACATGACATTAAAATGTATGCGTGTACTTCTATTATTTCCCTTATGTTTTTTCTAATGACCGCCAATAAAAAACGACAGTGTTACTCCTTATATTTTATTTGACAAAGACAACAGTGTTACCCTTCATTTTTTTTTTCATGACAACCAATAAAAAACAACAGTGTTACCCCTTATGTTTTTTTTCATGACGACCAAAAAAAACAACAGTGTTACCCCCTTTATGTCTTTTTTCATGACGCCCAATAAAAAACGACAGTGTTGCCTCTTAAGTTCTTTTTCATGACGACCAATAAAAAACGACAGTGTTACCCCTTATGTTTTTTTTCATGATAACCAATAAAAAACAAAAGTGTTACCCCTTATGTTTTTTTTCATGACGACCAATAAAAAACAACAGTGTTACCCCTTATGATTATTTCATGACGGCCGATAAAAAACGACAGAGTTACCCCTCATGTTTTTTCCATGTTGACCAATAAAAAACAACAGTGGTAGGCCTACCCCTGTCGACGTTTTTGCGGGGATCATAACCAGAGCTGTTAAGAGTGTTAACCTCCGAACCTATCAATGCACCATCAAGACACCGAATAAAGTCAACGCAATGGTTATACTTGACTTTTATTTCGCGTGTGGGGGTGCTTAGGGTGCTGCAGCGGCCCCTGGCTGTAACTGCAAGTGAGAAAGTTTTCTGAACAATTCAATTCAATTCAAATTTTTTTTTGTATAATTTTATCATACAACATGATTTTTCATTACATTATTGACATCCACCCTTTTTATGATATTTATCATATTATCATTTCAATTTATTTAGAACATTGTCTGTGTAGGCTGACGTAGGCTACGCACAACGCAGAACTGTCGATAGCTGAATATGGTACTATGCTGATTTTACATAAGCATGTTGGTGTTCAACATCTGTTGTAGTGAACATTCTAAAACTGTTGTAAAATGTTGCTGCCATATTAATAGACACGTTGAATGTTATCGTTTTGATTCTGGAATCCCGCAAGTAAACTGGTTGGCAAAAAAAGGGCAAAGACGGACGGTTCACTTGACGGAGAAACCGTCACTTTCCTCATATCAGACAACTCGTAACTCTGGATGAAAATTAAGGCTTTCTTTTATTGTCATTTTCCTTTGTAAACCTTTAGAAATAACCTCCTGAATCCTTGTTATGACGCTGTGTATAATCCCGGACCGCAACAGCTTGTCGGCATGTTGTTAGTGTGTGAAATTCAGCACAGTATCAGCCGAGTTGACTCTAATTTCCACATTGTTTAGTTGCTAACTTTTGTGAATAACAGTGGCTAGTTGGCAGAACTAGCCACTGTTTACACACCAGTAGAGTGTTTATCAGAGCGGAGCCCTGAATGTGACGTCACCCGTCATCTCGTCTCTTTAAACAATGGATGTTGCGCAGCATTTATTATGACTTCATTATATAGACTCTCTCTCAGCACCCCCCCCTCGGACTGACTTCCCGCGTCGGCCGTCCAACAATGTATGGTTGAACCAGAGCAAAGCGATCAGGTCATTGCGTCGTTTAAACGGCAAGGGGCGCTCAAAAAACAGCTTCGAGATACTTGGGTGAGAACGCAATCCAGCAAAAACCGACTCAAAGGACTGCAAATGTGAGATTGAGATTGTAGGGTTTTAATCACAAACAAACATTATAACACAACAGATTAATGAAGTGGTTGGCGGACTGTTTAACAGTGAAGGAGAGTAACAGTGCACTACACTAAACACCACGTTATATGGTGCCTTCAAAACAGTCAGAGTTTCCTGGAATTTCGGAAGTTCGGACCTTAAGATCGGAGTAAATCGCCTTGAACACTCTGTTAAATCAGAGATTTCCCTCGGAAGTTCGTGCGAAAGCAGAGCAACCCGAACCTCAGAGTTGACGTCACAACAATAGCTAACCATTTCATCGATAGACTACAGTGACCTTGCAGCAAGCACTGAGAGGCGAACTTAACACCCATTCTAACATTTGCATTGCTATACATTATAGCTTACAATCAACTGATAAATTCCCCCCCATGTTCAACCATCGCAAGCAGTTCTAATAACTGATTCATCTGATTCAGCAAAGAAGCGCTAAGAGGTCCCTGCGGGCATCCATACTTGTTGTTATTTCTAGTCTCATGAACAAACTTTTTTTCCGGTTTTATGTCATAGCCTACGAACGTTTCCTGAACACTCTTATTTCGGAAGAAGGGCAGGTTTACGTAAAGACACGTAAGAGCTTCCGAACCTCCGAGCTGCTTTGAAGGCGGCACAAGACGGCTCCGAACTTTGACCTTTCAACCCGGAGATACCGACTTCCGATCTAATTGTGCTGTGAATTTCGGGGGGGATCGGATGCACGCTCAGTGCTGAATAGAAAAAATATATGCAGCAGCAATTTATGCTGATTTCGAGGAGTCGGACAAGGGCTAGCTGATTTAATCGGCTACGATACCGATAAATAAGACAGATTGCTATAAGCAGAGCAAAATACAAACGACGCAAACACACAATTTGATGTGTAATTGCATAATAACACATCAAATGATTCATGTTTCAAACATCAACGATTACCATTTAATTTCCATTAACGGTGAAGGCCGCCTTGTTTGGTGTCGTTACCGACGTTTAGTCAGAAGAACCGGAACTCTCAAATAATGCACAAATTTCCGACGTCTCATTCCGAAACGGACAACCGTCCAGTTCCTTTCTAACGTGTCAAGAGTTAAAAAAAATTTGAGTACCGAGTTTTCTGGATCTTTCAGTATATTTCTGAAGAACTGACACGCATCACAATCTTTATAATTCTTTCCAGAAACGTCTTGTGATGACAGAGAATCCGTTTCCAAAATGAAGGTTGCAAGTATTTCTCGGGATTGACCAAATGGATATTAGGACCATTCTCCCAGACCTGCGCACTGTGTCAGATTAATTCATCCCAGGTGAGTCTGGAGACTGAAACGGGGAGCACTGTGAGGAGGAAGATAAACACTACTTTGAGAAACGTCAAATTAAACACTTTTTTTGCTTGGAAATGAGAAAGTACCACGTATTATATACGCCCCAGAGCATCTGGTGGTCCAGGGCCAATCGTACCCCCTCTGTTTCTCCATGTACCTCCTGGAAAACACCACCACACCGTACCACGAGGAGAACACCACCACACCGTACCTCCATGTACGTACAAACACACACACACACACACACACACACACACACACACACACATACACACACACACACACACACACACACACACACACTAGTATACTCTTCTTTCGTCTATCAATGTCAAAGGACTTGGAGAATCTGGGATGGATTTCTGTACCCTGACTTGACATAAAGGGTGGTTTTATTCTGTGCTCAGTACCTTCAGAACATGGAGGAGAACTCCAGAAGACCCCAAGCCATGAGACACTTCAGGGTCCATCGACCTGATCAGCTGATCGACGACACTGACATGATGTTCTTTTTTCATATTTCATATTTTCATATTTGTTTTTTGTGGTTTTTGGAAGTGTATTCTAACGATGTGTTTCACATGAACTAGTGGAGCAAGGCATGAAGTCAGGTGACGAGAGGATTGCAAGTAATCATTTGACACGCAAACACACACATAACAAGCAGACACACACACAAAGGCACACACGTGAACAAGCAGATCAAACACGCAGGGCCCTATTTTAACGGTCTGAAACGCAAGTGAGGAGCGCCAAACGCAACCAGCTTTGTGGGCGGTTCTATGGCGATGTTGCTATTTTACCGGCGGATAAATGACTCTTGCGCCCGGCGCAAATCTAATAAGGGTTTATCTGAAGTAGCCTAATTACCCGTAGGTGTGGTTTGGGCGTAACGTGCAATAAACCAATGAGAGTGCCATCTCCCATCCCCTTAAAGCGCCATGAGCGCATTTGAATCTGACGAGATGATATTTTGACAGCGCGTTTGCATATAATAATAATATGTAATAATAATTACATTAATAATGAAATAATCATAATAATATGGCCTAATTCACACATGGAATAGTGTTTTCTTCCACAGCTTCAGAAATACTGAGTCCTGAAATACATTTCGGCAAAGAAAACGTAACACACTTAACTCTGGTTCTATTTAATGATATACGCCATACATTAACAAACATAGTTTCTTACCAGTATTGAATGCATTATCATTATCGACTTGTGTTCCTAATATGCATGTATCCCCCCGTTAATATACATGGCATGGACTGTATTATGCCTTACGTGTTGGACGCACACAGGCGCGCCTGCGTCCGTTAATTATTTTACACATACACACACACGCTCCCGCATTCATTCATTCTTTTTAACACTCACTCGCGGTAAAACAATGTTTTCTCACGATCAAATACTCATCAATCCTAAAAGTTATGGGCTTGTACACGATGTCTGTGTCAAGAAAATATGTGTTTGCTGTACTGTGTTTGCATATGCATTGATTTAAGTACAACTTATTACCATTGTATCAGCTGTTCTTTCCCAAATAATTTACCAAGAATGTGTGGCTAGGTAGATGAGAGAAGCAAAGTGTAAAAAATAGCATCTGAACAACGCGCCACTGACTTTAAACCAGGTATTTCCTGGTTTGTGGCGCAATTGTTTTCTGAAACTGCAAAATAGCACCAGGGAACGTTTGCGCCAGAACACGCCTCCTCCTTTCGCCGAACCACCCCTTGGGGCGCAAGATCATTCCGTAATTTACCAACGCGTGGCGGTGGAGGAAAAAGAACGCTCTGCGCCAGTTGCAAATTAGCAATGACACATGCGTCGGTGTTGAAAGTCAATTGCGCTGAATGCAAGATAGGGCCCGCAGACACACACACACGCAAACACACCCGAGAACAAGCAGACACACACACACACACACACACACACAAACACACACACACATGACAACAGCCACACGTGGGCTATTGCTCCGTGGCGTTGAAGTCGTAGCAGAAGTGGTAGTTGCTGGGGGGCAGTGGGACGGGGGGGGCCAGGTCGGGGATCTGGACGTTCTCCAGGTCCAGCAGCCGCAGCTTGATCTCCATGGAGAGCAGGATCTCCAGCTCGCTGCGCATCGACTCGCTGCTCATGTCCCGACCGAGCAGCACGCTGAGGCCGTCCGTCCACAGGCAGAACTGGGAGGGCACAGGTAGAACGGTGCTGAGGTCACGACATCATGGGGAGGTAACACGCAGAACTGGGGAGGTCACAACATCACGTTTGGGAGGTCACGACTTAACGCTTAGGACATCAGCCGACTACCAGCCGCAACGTTTAGACTTTAGAATGAGTATACTTTCATTTAATTTCTAGTTATGTCTCTGCTGTTATTGTTCATGACCTGTGTTGCACTGTAAAGCTAGCCCGGAGTTCAAGCATTCCACGCCCTAGTTGCCCTCGCCTCGTGCACAAGGTCTTCATCATGCATGAGGATGAATTCCTCCAGGGGCAGCAGTTCTGAGGACTCACGTCAGCTCTAGACGAGGCAATGAAGTTGAGGCTGTAGTCCTCCACGTCGTAGGTGATGCTGAAGGCCAGGTCCAGAACCTCCTGTCAGAGGAAGGGGAGGAAAGACACAGAGAAACACGTCAACTGGGAACCAAACCTCCACACTCACACGCACACACACACACAGAGACACAAACACTCAGTCAAACACAGTCTGACACATACATACTCTAGCACACACTCACACACACACACACACACACATTCACATGCATGTCAGTGTTTCCTCTATATGCACCTAACAGCCGCGGTACGCCGCTGTTAGGTGCATATAGAAACCTCGCTGCAGGGTGCGCTTCGCGAGCACACAAAAAAGATTGCGAGCGGAAAAATAAACATTTCAACTCCGCTACTGCAACTCCATCCTAGGGGAAACACTGCATGTGCACGCACACACACACACACACACTTACACTCACACACACAAACACACACACTCACAAACAGACAATCACACATACACACACTCACACACACACACACACACACACACACACACACACACACATAAACTACACACATACTAGATCCGAAAATGCCTTTGGGGAGCAGGCCTCTGCGTGCCTCTACCAGGGTGGTCGCTGGTAGCATAGACAACAGCAATAAACTCAGAGAACAGACCTCAACCAGCAATTAACCTCTGGAATGTAGCAGTCCCATTTAATGAGCATTTGTTTTTTAAGAGCGCACTTAGATAGGTCAGGAGGCTGTTGAACTGCTGCTAGCCTGTCACGCAGTAGTAAATGCAGTAGCATGGTTAGCCTGAGTAGCATGGTTAGCATGAGTAGCGCTGGTTAGCCAGCGAGCTCCTCACCTTGGTCTGCTTTCCCTTGTTCTCCTTCATGTGGGGACAGTCTTTCCCCGTCAGCAGGGCCTTGATGTCAGCCACCGGGACTAGAGACACACAAGGGCATCTTGGATCCATAACTCAACATCTGGATCAATAACTCAACATCTGGATCCATAACTCCACATCTGGATCCATAACTCAACATCTGGATCCATAACTCAACATCTGAATCCATAACTCCACATCTGGATCCATAGCTCAACATCTGGATCCATAACTGAACATCTGGATCCATAACTGAACATCTGGATCCCTAACAGAAGGTCCAGCCCACTCACTCTTCTCCTGCAGCGACTCTATTGCCGGGCTCTCAGTGTCCTCCTCCACGTCACCGTAGTGCAGCACTTTGTGATTGGGCGACAGGCGGCAGTACCACAGTTTATCTGGAAGTAGCCAATCACACAGCACGGTTAGAGATAGGAGGCATGGCCTCATGTCCTCGGTTGGTATGGGTATGTGTGTATGTATATGTGTGTGAGGGAAAATTTGACAGGAAATACGCATGTTTGTGTACATGTGTTTGTGTGTGTGTGTGCTTCCATGCATGCGTGTGTGTGTGTGTGTCTACGTGTGTGCAAATGCGCGTACAAATAAGTTTGTGTGTGCGTGCGTGCCAGCGTGTGTGTGTGCATGGGTCTGTGTGTGCGTGTGTGTGTGTGTGTGTGTGTGTGTGTGTGTTCGTGGGTGGGTGGGCGTGTGTGTGTGTGTGTACCCTGGCGCCGCCGGCTGCTGATCTTCCTGAACAGCGTTCCCTGACAGAGGCGGTTCAGTCTCTGCTGGCGGATCAAATCCATGAGCTCCGGCTTCAGACGCTCCTTCAGCTCCCTGTTACACACACACACACACACACGCACACACACATACACACACACACCACACACACAAATACAGACAGACAGAAAGACGGACACACACACACAAACACAGACACACACACACAGAGGAGGCCCAAGGTTATTAACACTAGGGGCCCCAGGATACTCACAACAAGGGCCCCAGGCTCCTCCCACCAGGCTCCTCCCACCCCAGACACCTCCCACTAGCCCCAGGTAGTGCCCCAGGCTCCTCCCACTAGGGGCCCCAGGCTCCTCCCACCAGGTACTCACACCACGGGCAGGGCCAGCGTCTCCTCCTGGTGCAGCCGCTCCGTCTGCCTCAGCTTCAGGATCTCTCCGTAGTTCAGCGCGTTGACCTTGTTCTTGAAGAGCTCCAGGGAGGTGGGCTTACTGGACAGGGTTCTGGTGATCTGCTCCCGGACCACCTGCATCACCTGGGGGGGGGGGGGGGGGGGGGGGGGGGGGGGGGG
>NC_079420.1:10986047-10991047 GCF_026213295.1 Gadus chalcogrammus
AGGCCGAACCGTACAAGACCTTTGCGGTTTCGCCATGAAATCGGCTTCGTGTGGACGGGGCCTTAGAGGGCATGGGGAGACACGGGAGGAGGAGGAGAGGAAAGGAGGTAAGGGGAGAGGAGAGAGAGGAGAGAGGAGGGAGGAGAGGAGTAACGACGGGGTCTCGGGCACCTTGTCGAAGTCCTCCTGCGTGGCCCTCATCTCCTTCCAGGTCTTGTTGAGCAGCTGGATGCAGACGCAGAACAGCTCCTCCACCAGCCGGTCCTGGCTGAAGAAGATGGGGTGGTAGTCGGCACCCGTCTCCGAGGCTGGGGGGGGGCAGTGAAGGTTTTAATCTTTGGACAGAAGAGGCCTCTTACCGTCGAACACTATGACCTAAACTGTGAATACCGGCATTGTAGCACACGATTTAAATGGTTTAAGCTGGGTAGCTAGGTTGCTATCTAGTTTACAATATAGGTACTGGTTTAACTTATGCTTTATAATAAATAGCTGACTTACTTGGTAGGAGACTAACTCAATAAAGGTGCGGACACACCAAAAGCGTTACCCGCGTACCACGCGTATAAAATCGGCAATTTTTCCATAGGGAAGCATTGGTTTACGCGCGTATTACATGCGTATAAGCAACATTTTACTCGCGTTAGGGGCGTATGAGGCGCGTATATATACGTGCGTACATATACGCGCGTATATATACGCACGTACGTGAGGAGTTCAAAAAATTGAACTTTTTACGCTCATACGCGTGATGCTTAGCCGCAATAGCCAATCAGCGTGGAGCTTGTCCCGACGTCACTGGCAGAGAGTAGTGTCGCTTGCACAGAAGCATACGGCCGACATTTTTCTTTATTCTGGGTGGAAATAGTAACATAGTTACGCCATTAAATGCGTTTATGGAAACATTTCTAGCGAGAAATGTGCATTTTACTTTCATAATGTTCGCTCGGTGAATGTGAAGGATGTTTGGTTTGATAGTTATGACGAAGAGTGAACGCTCCGTTCACTTGCATGGCCAGAGTCTCTGATTGCTAAGCAACCTCAACGTCTTGGCGGACTATTTCTCTGCTGATCAACACTACGAATGCTGGAAACACAGCAGACACACCATGTGAGGTTATTTAACCCAATTATTGTTATTTATATCCGAGATTATTTAATCTAACCCGATCCAAGCTCTATCATCCACCCAAACACGGCGGCGTTTGGGTTTCCTTCCTCGGACTCCTAAATCCAGCGCAGCCACAGGCTGGGGGGGGGGAGTTTTGGGCGGTCTCATCTACGCGCGTATGCGTACGCGCGTATCTGACCATTTTTGACACAAAATGGTCAAGCAACATTTTAGCTGCGTTACGCGCGTACATGGTACGCGAGGTACGCGCTTGGTGTGTTGGCACCTTAAGTCTGGCAGTGGACTAGTTAGCTATCTATCTTCTTAGTTATCTAGCAAACTGGCTAGCCGTGGCGGTGGACTAGCCAACAATCCAACTTACTAGCTGATTCTAGGGGTGGACTAGCTATCCAACTAACTAGCTAGCTCTAGCGGTTCACTAACTAGCTAGCTCTAGCGTTAAACTAACTCACTCACTCACTAGCGAGCTAACTATTGAGGTAGCTGTAACAGAGAACCAACTAACTTACTCAGTAGAGAGCTAACTATTGAGCTAGCTGTAGCGGTTAACTCACAAACTAACTAACTAACTCACTAACTAGTAAGCTCTAGCAGTGAAATAACCAAACTAACTAACTCGCTAGCGCGCTACTCATGGAGCTAGCGGTAGCAGTGACTCACGCGGGTCCCCGATGCGGAGGATCTCACAGAGGACCAGGGTCAGCTGGATGCTGCTGCGGGCAAACGGACACTCGTGCTTATCCTCCCTACTGCTGTTCTCCAACACGAACTACAAGAGGAGAGGAGGAGGAGAGGAGGAGGAGGAGAGGTGGAGGAGAAGGAGGAGGAGAGGTGGAGGAGGAGGAGAGAGGAGGAGGAGGAGGAGAGGTGGAGGAGAGAGGAGATGTGGAGGAGGAGGAGGAGGAGAGACAGGGGCAGGGGAGAGGAGGGACAGGCAGGAGAAAAAGGGGAGAAGTTAACATACAGGAAGTGTCTCCCAGAGGAGGAGGAGGAGCAGGAGGAGGAGGAGGAGGAGGAGGAGGAGGAGGTGTCTCCCAGAGGAGGAGGAGGAGCAGGAGGTGTCTCCTACCCTGCTGTAGGCGTCCGGATAGCGGGAGGAGAAGTACTCCATGGTGTCCAGCGCCAGGAGGCCCGGGGGGGCGCGGACCAGGTCCTGACCCGGGTTACTGTTGTTCTGAGCACACACACACACACACACACACACACACACACACACACACACACACACACACACACACACACACACACACACACACACACACACACACACACAGAAACAGACAAAAACACCCACACACAGACACACACACACACACACACACACAGAAACAGGGTTTGATCATTCTCATAACAACAGAACCACAACAACGTTCAGAACAGTCTTACGGGTGAGTGGTGATATCTGAACACGGAGCAGAACCGCGTCTCCCCCCCTCCCTCCCTCCCTCCCTCCCTCCCTCCCTCCCTCCAGACACTCTCCTTCGTGGTCCCCTGGGTGGGGGGCGGGCCCTGTAACGGAGCGTGCTGTTTGGTGGGCGGGACCCCGTAATGGGCCGTGCTGATTGGGGGGGGGGCCCCGTAACGGAGCGTTTTGATTGGTAGGCGGGCCCCTGTAACGGAGCCTTCTGATTGGTGGACTCACGCTGAAGCCCAGCTTCCTGAACTCCTTGGCGCAGAGGGAGCGACGGCGCTCGTTGCTCAGACTGTTCTCGCTCTCCGTCTCGAACGCCGCCTGGCGGAGCGTGTGGAGGACCTCCCTCTGGTCCTGGGGGGGGGGGGGAGGGAGGGGGGACACACAGTAAGACACACAGGTCAGTCAGTGTGTGTCTGTGTGCGTGCCATGGGTTTGCGTGTGTGAGTGCATTTTAATGTGTGTGCGTGGTTGTGTCTGTGTGTGTGTGTGTGTCTGTGTGCGTACAGCCGTGCGTGCGTGCGGCCGTGAGAGGTGCGGTTGTGCGTGCGTGTGGTTGTGCGGCTGTGTGTTCGGCCCTGCGTGCTGGGTGCGGTTGTGTGTGCGTGTGGTTGTGCGGCTGTGTGTTCAGCCCTGCGTGCCGGGTGCGGATGTGCGTGCGATTGGTTGTGCGGCTGTGTGTTCAGCCCTGCGTGCCGGGTGCGGATGTGCGTGCGATTGGTTGTGCGGCTGTGTGTTCGGTCCTGCGTGCCGGGTGCGGTGGTGCGTGCTGCGTGCGCTCTACCTGGCTGTAGCAGTCCAGGGGGGTCCTCATGCGGGGCTCCAGGTGGTTGAGGGTGACGGACTGCAGGACGTACAGGTAGTGGGCCATCTCGTCCCCCACCGCCCCTGAGCTGTGGATGATGTTCTGAGACCAGCAGCACAGCGTCACCACACCACTCACCCGGTCTCACTGAAGGACCTCAGGTCACATCTACAGTCTGAGCCAGACCAGCACTCGACTGGGTCAAGCACAAATCTCTCGCTTTGTATTTCTTTCGACCAATCATGTTGCTTGAGGCAACGCATAGCAACGTGTAGACTGTCCACTTAGAAGTACTTATTTAAAGCTCATTCATCCACTCAGGGAAATAAAGGTACTCTGGTATGATTTCTGGATTATACTGGACCGCTGGACCAGAGGTTCTGCTGTAACACAGTAGGACCGCTAGACCAGAGGTTCTGCTGTAACACAGTAGGACTGCTGGGTCAGAGGTTCTGCTGTAACACAGTAGGACCGCTGGACCAGAGGTTCTGCTGTAACACAGTAGGACCGCTGGACCAGAGGTTCTGCTGTAACACAGTAGCATTGCTGGATCCCAGTTCACTCAGAACCAGACCAAAACCAGTATAACCAGCTTCACATCCTTGACCAGGGTAATGCGTGTGTTTACCTTGTAGATGTACTGGCGCAGATTCTTCTTAGATAAGAACGCAAACAGCTCCTAAAGAGAGAGGATACAAGAGTTAGTAAGATGTAAAGCTATCTTAACTAGCTGGTTAAATAGGAACACAAACATGCTAGGCTAATCATGAGCTAAATCATACCTTAATCATCCTTCACTAGTGTAGCTTAACTTAGTTTTAGTGCTAAGGCTAATCAAAGTACTATTATAGTAAAGTATAGTATGTTATAGTACATAACAGTACAATTGAATATAAAACACAATAATATCATATAATTTACTATATCACATGACACATAATATATTGTAATATAAAGATTCCGTAGCCTAATTGTGAAATCGGAAATTCCCATTTGGGAACATAGTCCAGTAAAGTGACAAAGTTCTCTCTATTCCTAAATGTATAAAAGAGGGAACCATAAACATATTCAGTAGTTTTTATATTCTCAGAACATGGAAAAAAATAATTACTGCTCATATGAAAGCGAAACCAATCATTCAAACTGAAGTAATGTCACACTGAAGTAGACTAAAATACAGACGGGGTGCAGTGACAGAGTCCTGCCAGCCGGTGGCGGTATAGCAGGTGCAGTGACAGAGTCCAGCCACTGGGTGGCGTTGTAGCGGGTGCAGTGACAGAGTTCGGCTAGGGGGAGGCGGTGTAACGCCAGTGATCACGCGAAGGGGCGAGGGAGTGTGTGTGTACTTTGACCCCTGAGGAAGAATTCTCTCCCTGGTACTAAACAAACGGCCCAACCCCAAGCAGAGCGCCTCGTGGACCTGCTTGCTGAGTGGCTTGCTGAGCAGCTTGCTGAGCTGCTTGCTGATCTGCTTTTGAAGCAGTCTGGGTCTTAATAGAGGAGCTTTTGTTGAAGTGAGCAGAGTGTTTGTGACAGACAGACAGACAGACAGACAGACAGACAGACAGACAGACAGACAGACAGACAGACAGACAGACAGACAGACAGACAGACAGACAGACAGACAGACAGACAGACAGACAGACAGACAG